>NW_026048456.1:1800000-2100000 GCF_023864345.2 Schistocerca serialis cubense | reverse complement strand
TCAGTGTGGAAAGTCATTAGGACCGTTTTTTGGGGATTAACTATTAGCCTGTTTCTGGTAAACCATTCAGACACTCCTTTTGTAATATCTTTTGTAGATGCAGTAAGATTTTCTTCTTTATTCCCTTCAATCAATAGACTGGTGTCATCTGAAAATGGTACTGATTCAGAATCTCTAACGTGTGATGGGAAAGCATTAATTTAGACCAAAAAAAGAAAGGGACCTAAAATGGAGCCCTATGGAACACCATGACTTAGTCCACATGGTTCTGAAAGGTGCACCTGAAGTTCATTATCTTCCATGTACTTAATTTCAGATACCTGAGAGTGATATTCAAAATATGATTTAATCCACTGATTTGGCACACCCCTACACCATACCATTCAAGCTTCCTCAGGAGTACAGAATGATCAATCACATCAAAAGCTTTTTTTAGGTCCAAGAATAAACCTGAGATTTTTGTGGTTGTCCACTGCATTTAAGACATGGTTTATCAGATTGAAAGTGGCTGTTTCAATTGATTGCTATTGTCTGAAGCCATGTTGACTTCGAGAAATAATATTATTCTTGTCAAAGATTGTAGTTAGTTTTGAAAGGAACATTTTTTCAATAATTTTCAAAAACCCTGACAATAGAGACATAGGCCCATAGCTACCCATTCATTGATTATCACCTTTTTCATATAGCGGTATTACTTTTGCCATTTTCAGTTGCTGAGGGAAGACACCACATGATAAGGATGAATTGCATGTGTCCAATAAAGGCAAAAATATTTGTCTTGCTGTTATTTTCGTAATATAATATGGAATATCAACAATACCAGATGAATAATCACTCTTCAGTGAATTAATGGTATTTAGGAGCTCTGTTGGGCTTACTGGACTGAGGAACATGAATATATTAATTATTTCAATAGATGAAAGTTCTTTCAATGTTGTATTAGGTGGATTTCCAAATTTTTCATTCACTAATTTTCCAGAAACAGTTGCATAATAAAAATTGAAACTGTTTGCAACTGTCCTAGGGTCAGTGACATTCTTGTCATCATGTGATATCACAATATTTTTGTGAGTTGTCTTCTTCCCTGTAAGATCCTGCACAGCTTTCCACATGGACTTAGTTTTATTGGATGACTTCATAATATATTTATCATTTTCCATAATTTTTGCCTTTTTTATTACATGTTTCAAAACTAGCTCGTATTTTTTGAACTAACTAATAAATTCTGGACAACTGTGAGTTTTTGACTGTAGAAAAAGTTCTCGCTTCCTTTTACAAGATACTCTAATGCCTGATGTAATCCAGTTTTCGAATCTATCTGTGCTTTTGGAAATCACTTTCCTTTGTGGAAAAGCTATGTCAAAGTTATGCTTGAAAATGTTCAAAAAATTTTCCATCTTATCGTTGGTGTGCTTCTCTCCAAGATTGTTTGCTGATTAGATACTGGAAGTATTCAATATTTTTCCTACTATAAATCTTTTTATGGATAATGTTTTGTATACTGGTCAAAACGTGATTTACAGGTATTGTCAGTAATTGCGAACGGTGGTCACTATAGCCAGTATCAAAGTTTTCTGATGTACACTTCTCCATGTTTACACATACCTGATCAAGGAGAGTGACACCAGTTTTTGTAACATGTGTTGGAGAACTAACAATCAGACAAAGAATGTAGGCTTTTATAATATTTAAAAACATTTCCCTGTGAGGGCTGTGGCTCAGAAAGTCAGTGTTAAAATCACCACATGGTACCACAGTTTTCCCAGTTGTCTTATGTTTGCCAAAATCAAGGTCCAGTTTTTTGAAAAACACTTATACTGCTAACAGGAGATCTATACACACATAAAATAATAGTTTTTTCAGACATTAATTAAACAGCTGAGATTTCAAAGTCTCTTTCACAACCAAGTTTGCAGACAGATGCTATACTCTTATAATCTACATTTTCTTACTTACTCACTTACCTTAGGGGGAAAAAAGGACGGGTATACACTCGCGCACACACACACATATCCATCCCAGCTCCCGGGATTGGAATGACTCCTTACCCTCTCCCTTAAAACCCACATCCTTTCGTCTTTCCCTCTCCTTCCCTCTTTCCTGATGAGGCAACAGTTTGTTGCGAAAGCTTGAATTTTGTGTGTATGTTTGTGTTTGTTTGTGTGTCTGTCGACCTGCCAGCACTTTCATTTGGTAAGTCACATCATCTTTGTTTTTAGATATATTTTTCCTACGTGGAATGTTTCCCTCTATTATAACTATATGTATATAATAAAAACAAAGATGATGTGACTTACCAAACGAAAGCGCTGGCAGGTCGATAGACACACAAACATACACACAAAATTCAAGCTTTCACAACCAACGGTTGCTTTGTCAGGAAAGAGGGAAGGAGAGGGAAAGACAAAAGGATGTGGGTTTTAAGGGAGAGGGCAAGGAGTCATTCCAATCCCGGGAGCGGAAAGACTTACCTTAGGGGGAAAAAAGGACAGGTATACAGTCGCGCGTGTGCGCGCGCGCGCACTCACTCACTCACTCACTCACTCACTCACTCACACACACACACACACACACACACACACACACACACACACACAGAAATAATTTTTTTTTTTTGCATGCGCGGATGGAACGCGCGTGCGCGCGAGTGCACACCTGTCCCTCCCTCCCCCCAAGGCAAGTCCCCCCGCCCCCGGAACCGGAACAATTCCTCACCCTCCCCCCCAAAACCCACATCCCCCCCCCCTGATGAAGCAACCGCCTGCCGCGAAAGCTTGAACCCCGTGTGCATGCCCGCGTCTGCCCATGTGTCCATCGACCCGCAAGCACCCCCGCCCGGCAAGCCACATCATCCCTGCTTCCAGATATATATATATAATAGAGGGAAACATTCCACATGGGAGAAATATATCCAAAAACAAAGATGATGCGACTCACCAAACGAAAGTGCTGGCAGGTCGACATACACACAAACAAACACAAACACACACACAAAATTCAAGCCCTCACGACCAACGGCCGCCCCACCAGGAAAGAGGGAAGGAGAGGGAAAGACGAAAGGATGCGGGCCCCAAGGGAGAGGGCAAGGAGCCACCCCAACCCCGGGAGCGGAAAGACCCACCCTAGGAGGACAAAAGGACAGGCACACACCCGCACACACACCCACATCCAACCGCACACACACAGACACAAGCAGACATTTGTAAAGGCAAAGAGTTTTGGCAGAGATGTCAGTCGAGGCAGAAGTACAGAGGCAAAGATGTTGTTGAAAGACAGGGGAGGTATGAGCGGCAGCAACTTGAAATTAGCGGAGGTTGAGGCCTGGTGGATAACGAGAAGAGAGGATATACTGAAGGGCAAGTTCCCATCTCCGGAGTTCTGACAGGTTGGTGTTAGTTGGAAGTATCCAGATAACCCGGATGGTGTAACACTGTGCCAAGATGTGCTGACCGTGCACCAAGGCATGTTTAGCCACAAGGTGATCCTCATTACCAACAAACACTGTCTGCCTGTGTCCATTCATGCGAATGGACAGTTTGTTGCTGGTCATTCCCACATAGAAAGCTTCACAGTGTAGGCAGGTCAGTTGGTAAATCACGTGGGTACTTTCACACGTGGCTCCGCCTTTGATTGTGTACGCCTTCCGGGTTACAGGACTGGTGGTGGGAGGGTGCATAGGACAGGTTTTACACCGGGGGCGGTTACAAGGGTAGGAGCCAGAGGGTAGGGAAGGTGGTTTGGGGATTTCATAGGGATGAACTAAGAGGTTACAAAGGTTAGGTGGACGACGGAAAGACACTCTTGGTGGAGTGGGGAGGATTTAATGAAGGATGGATCTCATTTCAGGGCAGGATTTGAGGAAGTCGTATCCCTGCTGGAGAGCCACATTCAGAGTCTGATCCAGTCCCGGAAAGTAACCTGTCACAAGTGGGTAGTTGCAGGATGCGAAAGCTGTTTTCAGATTGTTGGTGTAATGGTTCAGGGATTCTGGACTGGAGCAGATTCATTTGCCACGAAGACCTAGGCTTTAGGGAAGGGACTGTTTGATGTGGAATGGGTGGCAGCTGTCATTTTTTTTATATAGTTATAATAGAGGGAAACATTCCACGTAGGAAATATATATCTAAAAACAAAGATGATGTGACTTACCAAATGAAAGTGCTGGCAGGTCGACAGACACACAAACAAACACAAACATACACACAAAATTCAAGCTTTCGCAACAAACTGTTGCCTCATCAGGAAAGAGGGAAGGAGAGGGAAAGACGAAAGGATGTGGGTTTTAAGGGAGAGGGTAAGGAGTCATTCCAATCCCGGGAGCGGAAAGACTTACCTTAGGGGGAAAAAAGGATGGGTATACACTCGCACACACACACATATCCATCCACACATATACAGACACAAGCAGACATATTTAAAGACCAAATATGTCTGCTTGTGTCTGTATATGTGTGGATGGATATGTGTGTGTGTGCGAGTGTATACTCGTCCTTTTTTCCCCCTAAGGTAAGTCTTTCCGCTCCCGGGATTGGAATGACTCCTTACCCTCTCCCCTAAAACCCACATCCTTTCGTCTTTCCCTCTCCTTCCCTCTTTCCTGATGAGGCAACAGTTTGTTGCGAAAGCTTGAATTTTGTGTGTATGTCTGTGTTTGTTTGTGTATATAATAAATAGACCACATACATAACTTTGTGTGTGTCTATATATATATATATATATATATATATATAGTGTTGGTACATTGATAGAGACAAACACAAACACACACACAAATTTCAAGCTTTCGCAATCCCCGGTTGCTTCATCAGGAAAGAGGGAAGGAGAGGGAAAGATGAAAGGATGTGGCTTTTAAGGGAGAGGGATTATAACCACATTGGCACCTAGCTATGGGAGTGATGGAGGTGGTCTGAGCGAGCTCGGATTTGATGTTCTTGAAAAATGATTCGATATCAAGAGTCCAAATGAGCTTATGTTAGCCTGATATATTCTTGCCACGGATTGACTCTGTGAGTGGCATAAGGGCTTCTGTGGCATGGGGGAGGTATTGTTGGTAATAATTAATTGCCCTTAAGAAAAAGCACATCTCTTGATAGTCTGTTGGGGGTGGTAAGTTATGTATGTGGTCTATTTATTCCATTGACGAGGTGGCCTACGAATATAACACATTTTTGCCAGAGTTGGCTTTTGTCCTCGTTGACCACAACACCATGCCCTTATGGTTTGTCGAATACCACTTTGAGATGTTTCTCATGATCTTGAGCTGTTTATGAGAAGATAATTACATCATCCAAGTAACAATAGCAAAAGGACATGGTAAAAAAACAAGCTGTCAGTGAACCATTGTCAAGTCTGGGCTGTGTTCCTTGTTCAGTGTGTATGGTTACTGTTGATGCAGTACAGTTAGTTAAGGGAGTGGCAGGCTTCGTATCACCACCTTTACTGATAACATTGTACTTGATTTGCGAATCAGTGTGTTCGTCTGTTTGGCAAGAGGTAATGATGCCCTCATTCAGTGGTTATTGAAACAATGGGAACATTGTCAACCATTCGAGAACCAAAATTGCACTGATTGTATAGTCTGGGAAAGAACACCATAAAGATGCACAAATAAATTGTTTGTCGTGATGCCAGGAGATGAAGCACCGCCTTGATGTGTATTCTTTGCGGCATGAATTTGGTATCCAATACTGATCGGCAACATGCCAGCACAAGTATAAATCAGTATTTTGCGGCTTGGTTGGAAAGAAAATAACAGGGTCACCACTGTATGTAGTTGGAAGCAGGGATGGTAATTACAATTGATAAATAATTACTCACACTCCCATCACTTACTATGAATACTTTTATATTCACAGTATATACACAATGCATGCAGTACAGAGAATTGATCTGGAAAAAATACAGTTGTTCCTGCTAGGTAGGGCAGTGATGTCATTGGGGGGGTAGTGCCAATGGTTCTACATCACCACATGTTCAAACTTTTCCATCCATTGGTGTTTGCGAACTGCAAAAATTAAAAACTCAACAGCAAAACTGTATTTGGATTTGAAATTGTTGGCATGTTAATTCAAGAAAACAGACGCATGGCACTATAATGCATGGGCAGTTTATGTCCACATAATATATAATTCTGATGATGTTGGATGCTAATGAGTAATGTAGTCTTCAAATATATAAACCATAATAGTTATTCACTGTTCTATTACGTACATGTTCATAGCTAAAAGTTCAGTATATGATTTTGCTCGCCTGACATTGTCATTACATTGTGAAATGTTCTGTGCAGCAATACTATCAAAATTATTGAGGGCTATGTTAATGTAATGACAATGTGTGGTGTGAAAAATCATGTACTGAACCTTTAGTTATGAATATGTATTTATTTATTTATTTATTATCATCCCAATGATCACATTTGTGATATAGGATTTGTCAGGGTACATTTTAACAACTATATAACAGAACAATAAGTAATATATAAAAACAAAGATGAGGTGACTTACCGAGCAAAAGCGCTGGCAGGTCGATAGACACACAAACAAACACAAACATACACACAAAATTCAAGCTTTCGCAACAAACTGTTGCCTCATCAGGAAAGAGGGAAGGAGAGGGGAAGACGAAAGGAAGTGGGTTTTAATGGAGAGGGTAAGGAGTCATTCCAATCCCGGGAGCGGAAAGACTTACCTTGGGGGAAAAAAGGACAGGTATACACTCGCACACACGCACATATCCATGCTAATGAGTAATGTAGTCTTCAAATATATAAACCATAATAGTTATTCACTGTTCTATTACGTACATGTTCATAGCTAAAAGTTCAGTATATGATTTTGCTCGCCTGACATTGTCATTATATTGTGAAATGTTCTGTGCAGCAATACTATCAAAATTATTGAGGGCTATGTATGTATGTAGTTGGAAGCAGGGATGGTAATTACAATGATAAATAATTACTCACACTCCCATCACTTACTATGAATACTTTTATATTCGCAGTATATACACAATGCATACAGTACAGTGGATGGATATGTGCGTGTGTGCGAGTGTATACCTGTCCTTTTTTCCCCCAAGGTAAGTCTTTCCGCTCCCGGGATTGGAGTGACTCCTTACCCTCTCCCTTAAAACCCACTTCCTTTCGTCTTCCCCTCTCCTTCCCTCTTTCCTGATGAGGCAACAGTTTGTTGCGAAAGCTTGAATTTTGTGTGTATGTTTGTGTTTGTTTGTGTGTCTATCGACCTGCCAGCGCTTTTGCTCAGTAAGTCACCTCATCTTTGTTTTTATATATAATTTTTCCCACGTGGAATGTTTCCTTCTATTATATAGAACAATAAGTAAGTATTATGGGATATGTATGTTTTCAACATAGCCCACATAACTCATCTGCAACTAAAATTCAACCCAAGTCGCATTAGGTGACAACTGAGTCCTCCCAGCTCATGCACAGATATTCATAATCTCCCTCTTTCGCAGGCATGATTCATTTCATGGTTCTTAAAAACTTACAAGAGACTGCTATAATAATTAATGATACAAAAGGGATAAAGTATAAATGTAGCAGGGCCAGATTTTTAACACCATTTAGCATTTACAAAAACATAAGATAGTAGTTTTTGATGTTGTAGTGAGACTGTACCTTCATGTTCAATCAAAATTCATCATTGCTGCATCAGTCAAATCCTGAAAGTGAAGTGGCAAAACCAGTGTACCAACGTCAGTATTCTGGAGGACACAAACGCTATCAGCATACAGGACACCACAATCAAAAACCACTTTCAATATGCTGGTCAGTTATATTGCTCACATACTCCACAGATGCCTACCAAAACATTCCCATCTCAGATAAGGACAATGAAAACAAGGACATCCGAAACAGTATGAGGGTGTTCTGAAATTATACTTTAAAAAAAATGCCAAATGAACACTGACATTTGGGAAACCCTTGCCTCTGAACATTACATTGCTGATGAAGGCTTACAAATCTTTGAAAAACAATGAAGAAGACTAATATCGAACAAATGGGGCCACAGGAAAGAACGAGAAACCCTCATGACAGATAATCTGTACCAAGCTATGGTTGGCATGGATGGGATCATCACTCACTGTAGCAGAAAATGTTGTTCCGCAGTTGGTCTCCTCAGCCTCTCACAGACTCATAAAGGACAGTAATACTTGTGAATGTAAATTGAATTCATTCACCAGTCATTGCCTATGATGACGAATACTCCTACATTTACTACTACTATTACAGCATCACAGTTTTAACTGTTTTGATGAATATTTAAATATGTAAGTACATAACACAATGACAGGTGTAATTGTAAACATATGCTCATCCCTCTCATTCTCTGTTCCATGAGCCTTGAAACTCCTAAATTTAGAGTGTACATTTACAACTTTCTAATTTAGTATTGTAATTTAAACATGAATACAAAAATTTTTTGCTGTGCTACATGGGTTATCATCTTAGCTTCATCTGTAGATTACAGTACCTAGCATATAAAACAAACTTTACCATTATCTGACACACAAGTTGGTCATGTAGACAACAGGATCAGTAAAAACTCAACACAATGCAATACATCTTTACTTTCAATCTTCCAATGTAGTTCTTACTGCTCTGTGGTACATGAAAGATGGGATCATATTATTGTAAGACTATTTTTAGAAAATATCAGAATTGTCATATATTGTCAGCCATTGTTAGACATCTTTGCATTGTTCATCCACTAAATTCTCTCTGAACAGTGTGACTGAGACAGCATTTATAATATTATGAAATTTTACTTTCTGCTTCTTAGCTAAACCTGACTGATGGAGTGCTTCATTCCAATTTGATCATAATGATCAGGCATTAAGGAGCTCACAACTACTTCATGAAAGACAGTTGGATTCAAAAAGACATACCAGTGACTACTACACTACATCCCTTTATTACTATTTGGAACCTTACGTTGGAAGGCAAACCTGTGTGTTTGTGTGTGTGGGTGAGATTTTGCTTAATTAGAAACTAGTTTATTCATTTAAGGTTGAGAGATTTTTTGGCCACTGAACTTATTTAAGTGTTATCATTAATATCCCTTAGAGACCGGTGATGAGAAGTGCTTGAAGTTTGAACTGACTGTATTGGCAGAAAGAGAAGATGGCTGCCCAGCAACAATTATTGCTGTATTGGATCAGTACTACCCAATATGATATCAATATTGAACTCTCCACATTCATTGACTTTACAGTTATTTATAGAAACTCTTATTGATATTATGGGAGTCTGGATACAGATTGTAATATATGTAATAAACAGTTCCTAAGTTTTCTATACACACATATATTTTACCATAAAGACTGATACACATGAACACTGCATGAAGTACAAAGGCAGACCGAATTAATCATGGCAGCTCGTCAGAACAGTTAATATTCCAAAGATTGTAATTTGTGTGGTCGATGTGACCTATCGAAGTCACATCTCTAGTACCTGAAATGTCTTCAAAACCTGTGAATGGGGATGATGATGACATGCCTGAGGAACCAGCGAACTGTTGTGGTGAATCATTGGATGAAGAGAACCCAACCGTACGTTTAACAGACTCATTAGTGGGTTCGTCAAAAGAACATGTGCTCGGGCAGTCTGACTGGGATAGCAGAGGTGTGACGGAGTCTACGAAGGCGCCAACAGCTACACCTCATCGTGCCCTACTCATCCCAAAACTCCATGTCAGAACATTACTCAGCCTCATGTGCAGTTCTCAGCCTCTTCCATCGCTGACGGAATGACACACAAGATAATTAACACTGCCTATTAGACACAAGGTTAGATGCCTCAACCCCATTAAGTTCCGCACGTCCCAGCAGCAAATTAACGAACTTCTGGAGGCAGGCATTCTACAGCCATTGGACAGTAATTGGTCTTCACCACTTCACCTCATCACCAAACACGACAGTTCTTTTCGAATGTGTGGTGATTGCAGACGTTTAAGTGCTCACATTGTGATGGACAATTACCCCATGCCAAACATAAATGATTTCACTTATATGTTATCGGGTGCCACAATCTTCAGTGTGATTGACTGCAAACATACTTATCCCCAGATTCCCGTAGCACCAGATGACATTCCAAAGACTGCGATCTTCACACCACTTGGTTTGTTCCAGTACAACTTCATGCCATTTGGTTTACAGAATGTGGCACAAACGTGGCAACGTTTCATTGACTCAATCTTACAACAATTCAAGTTCTGTTTTGCATACCTGGATGACATACTCATTTTCAGCAAATTGACTGAAGACCACGAAGATCATTTAGCCCAGGTCCTCCTGACTTTGGCATCCAACGGTGTCAAGGCCAACAAAGAAAAATTCCAATTGCATCAGTCTTCTGTGAAATTTCTGGGTTACATCATCTCCTCAGATGGAATACAGCCTCCCAAATCCCACGTGCAGGCTATTATATCGTTGCCACCCCCCAGCTATGTACAAAGAACTCAGACGTTTCGTAGGTACTATAAATTACTACCGCCTTCATCTACCTTCTGCCGCTGCCGTGCAGGCCCCACTGACGGACTCACTGTGTGGCAAACAAACTTTCGGCGTTAAACCATTCTGTTGGACTGAACTCATGCTAGAGGTTTTCAGGGCCCTTAAAACAGCTTTACCTTATGCAGTCGTACTCGCCCACCTTGAGCCATCTGCTGATTTGTTCATCACTACAGACGCCAGCAACATTGCGGTCAGGATAGTATTACAACAGTACAAAGGCAACACAGTTTCATTTCTTCTCCAAAAAACTGGCTACAGCACAGAAGAAATATTCTGATTTTCATAGAGAGCTTCTGGTGGTGTACAAGGCTGTCAAACATTTCCGCACTGACATCGAGGGCCGTCCTTTCCTCATTATTGCTGTTCACAAACTGCTGGCGGATGCATTCTGCAACCTGCCAGAGGATCCTCCCCTCTGGCACTTCTGCCACTTTGGCCTGGTCTCTCAATTTTCTACAGACGTATGCTACATCAAAGGCATGGAGAACTTCGCCACTGATTTCCTCTCGCGGATCAATGCTGTTTCAGGTATCATTGATTTATCCGACCTCACCACTCTACAGGCTTCAGACTAGGACACTCAGGGTCTGCTCAAGGACCTGCAGTCATGTTTACCAAGGCTAAGTTCCCTGGCATTTCGGATGAAGTATGGTGCTAAGGCAGCACAACTTCCATCATGTAAATTCAGAACCAACAAGACTAAAAGTGTGCTTGGATAATGCTTTTATTAACTGTGCTCATGATATGTACTCCACCAAGTCAAAGGAATTGATTTTCTCAGACCACTCCATGTTAACAGTAGAGTTAAAAGTTATAAAAGGGGATGAGAGCAAGGCTGCACAAAAGTTAACAAAACCTAACATCTTAATATTAACAAAACACAATCTCAGAAAACTAACACACCAGCTGAGCATAACTAACTGGGACAAATTATATCAAAACTGTGATTTCAGTGCCAAAAAAGATTATGAAACACTCCACAATTACTTAATAGGTACTTTAAAAGCCCATCTTGTTCAAAAGAAATATCATAAAACAAGAAAGGGTAAATTGTGGTACACCAAAGAACTAGAGAATCTAACAGATAAGCTACTGCTGATGAAACGCCTTGGCAAAGTAAATAATTCTAATGAAATTAAGGATCTACATCTACATCCATACTCCGCAAGCCACCTGACGGTGCGGCGGAGGTACCCTGAGTACCTCTATCGGTTCTCCCTTCTGTTCCAGTCTCGTATTGTTCGTGGAAAGAAGAATTGTCTGTATGCTTCTGTGTGGGCTCTAATCTCTCTGATTTTATCCTCATGGTCTCTTCGCGAGATATACGTAGGAGGGAGCAATATACTGCTGGACTCTTCGGTGAAGGTATGTTCTCGAAACTTTAACAAAAGCCCGTACCGAGCTACTGAGCATCTCTCCTGTAGAGTCTTCCACTGGAGTTTATCTATCATCTCCGTAACGCTTTTGTGATGACTAAATGATCCTGTAATGAAGCGCGCTGCTCTCCATTGGATCTTCTCTATCTCTTCTATCAACCCTATCTGGTACGGATCCCACACCGGTGAGCGGTATTCAAGTAGTGGGCGAACGAGTGTACTGTACCCTACTTCCTTTGTTTTCGGACTGCATTTCTTTAGGATTCTTCCAATGAATCTCAGTCTGGCATCTGCTTTACCGACGATCAACTTTATATGATCATTCCATTTTAAATCACTCCTAATGCGTACTCCCAGATAATTTATGGAATTAACTGCTTCCAGTTGCTGACCTGCTATTTTGTAGCTAAACGATAAGGGATCTATCTTTCTATGTATTCGCAGCACATTACACTTGTCTACACTTGTCACAGCACTATAATGGCATCTGTATCTCATTATATGAGAGAGCTATAATGAACTGTATAAGAAAGAGTTACAATTGGCAAAACAAAGATACAACATAAATCTCATAAAAATAGTAAAAACCAATGCAAAACAGCATGGTCAGTAATTAATACTGTTAAAGGTGAAGTCAGAAACTTTGACAAGACAGTCCCAATACCAGCAGATTCAACAAATATTTTGTAAGCTGTGCTGATGATATCAAAAAGTTGATCAGTAAACCCAATGTAACATGTATAGATTATCTTAAGAGTGCAAACCTAAATCATAATAGGGCCAAATAATCATTGAAACACTTTAAAGAGGTACGCCAACATGAAGTTCTTAAAATAGTCAAAGAAATGAAAAATTCATACAGTACAGATATTTTTCATAAGTCAAACAATAATCATACATTACATTGCAGCACCATTAACATTTCTATAAACCTGTGTCTCATAGAAGAGGTTTTTCCTGATCCTTTCAAACCATCCAAGGTGACTCCAGTCTTTAAGAAGGGTATCAAATCAGATCCTGCAAACTACAGACCAATTTCACTAATTCCAGTACTAGGAAAAGTCTTTGAAGGCATAATATATCGGCAGATGTATGAGTACCTAGAACTAAATGATATGTTAAGTGCATCACAGTTTGGTTACAGAAAAGGAAGGTCAGCTATACATGCCATAGAGCTCTTAGAGACACTTTAGCAGCATTTGAGGACCATGCTCACACACAGGTAACCTTATGTGATCTGAGCAAAGCCTTTGACTGTGTTGAACACTCACTTTTGCTCTCTAAACTTGAATACTATGGAATATGTGATAAAAGATTAAAACTTATCAAATCATACCTCAATAAAAGGAAACAGGTGGTGAGTTCAGGAAGTCATCTGTCAAACACACTCCAGGTTCAACATGGAGTGCCGCAGGGGTCTAAATTGGGACCACTTCTCTTCCTTGTACACATAAATGACTTACCAGGAAATATAGATGTAAAGATGTATATGTATTCAGATGATATAACTTTTCTATCTGTAAACCATGTATCTGATAATCTTGTAAGGGGTATGAAATTGGAAAAAGAAAATGCAACATCATGGTTTAACGCAAATGGTCTACTACTAAAGGAGGAAAAGACCAAGAATATGTGGTTCAGTCTATCAAAGACTATAAAAATAGAAAAACAAAAGGCACAGTTTTTAGGTATCATACTTGACAATAGTCTAACATGGAACTCTCATGTTGATCACATAGTGGTTAGGTTGTCAAGAGTTATCTATTTGTTGAAAAGATTCATGTGTTGTGTGACATTTGAGTATGTAAGGACAGCATACTTTCCCTTTTTCAATCTGTTTAAGGTATGGATGGGTTAATACTATGGGGAAACAGCAGAAAAATAAATGAAATTGTGGTTATCCAGAAGAAAGCAATCAGAGTAATGGCTAAGGTAGGTGATAGGACACATTGTAAACCATTGTTCATTAAATATAGAATTTTAACAGTTATTAATTTATATATTCTTGACAGCATTAACTATATACTTGCTGAACTACCTAATTTAAGTATAACAAATAAAAGGCATGACTACTATACAAGAACCTCTGCTTTTACCACAAAATAGATTAGCTAAAACTAACAATAGTCATAAGTATGTTGTTATTGTTGTTGTTGTTGTCTTCAGTCCTGAGACTGGTTTGATGCAGCTCTCCATGCTACTCTATCCTGTGCAAGCTTCTTCATCTCCCAGTACTTACTGCAACCTACATCCTTCTGAATCTGCTTAGTGTATTCATCTCTTGGTCTCCCTCTACGATTTTTACCCTCCGCGCTGCCCTCCAATGCTAAATTTGTGATCCCTTGATGCCTCATAACATGTCCTACCAACCGGTCCCTTCTTCTTGTCATGTTGTGCCACAAACTCCTCTTCTCCCCAATTCTATTCAATATCCCCTCATTAGTTATGTGATCTACCCATCTAATCTTCAGCATTCTTCTGTAGCACCACATTTCAAAAGCTTCTATTCTCTTCTTGTCCAAAATATTTATTGTCCATGTTTCACTTCCATACATGGCTACACTCCATACAGATACTTTCAGACACGACTTCCTGACACTTAAATCTATACTGGATGTTAACAAATTTCTCTTCTTCAGAAACGCTTTCCTTGCCATTGCCGGTCTACATTTTATATCCTCTCTACTTTGACTATCATCAGTTATTTTGCTCCCCAAATAGCAAAACTCCTTTACTACTTTAAGTGTCTCATTTCCTAATCTAATTCCCTCAGCATCACCCGACTTAATTCGACTACATTCCATTATCCTCGTTTTGCTTTTGTTGATGTTCATCTTATATCCTCCTTTCAAGACACTGTCCATTCCGTTCAACTGCTCTTCCAAGTCCTTTGCTGTCTCTGTCAGAATTACAATGTCATCAGCGAACCTCAAAGTTTTTATTTCTTCTCCCTGGAGTTTAATACCTACTCTGAATTTTTCTTTTGTTTCCTTTACTGCTTGCTCAATATACAGATTGAATAACATCGGGGATAGGCTACATCCCTGTCTCACTCCCTTCCCAACCACTGATTCCCATTCGTGCCCCTCGACTCTTATAACTGCCATCTGGTTTCTGTACAAATTGTAAATAGCCTTTCGCTCCCTGTATTTTACCCGTGCCACCTATAGAATTTGAAAGAGAGTATTCCAGTCAACATTGTCAAAATCTTTCTCTAAGTCTACAAATGCTAGAAACGTAGGTTTGCCTTTCCTTAATCTTTCTTCTAAGGTAAGTCGTAGGGTCAATGTTGCCTCACGTGTTCCAACATTTGTACGGAATCCAAACTGATCTTCCCTGAGGTCGGCTTCCATCAGTTTTTCCATTCGTCTGTAAAGAATTCGCATTAGTATTTTGCAGCTGTGACTTATTAAACTGATAGTTCGGTAATTTTCACATCTGTCAACACCTGCTTTCTTTGGGATTGGAATTATTATATTCTTCTTGAAGTCTGAGGGTATTTCGACTGTCTCATACATCTTGCTCACCAGATGGTAGAGTTTTGTCAGGACTGGCTCTCCCAAGGCCGTCAGTAGTTCCAATGGAATGTTGTCTACTCCCGGGGCCTTGTTTCAACTCAGGTCTTTCAGTGCTCTGTCAAACTCTTCACGCAGTATTGTATCTCCCATTTCATCTTCTTCTACATCCTCTTCCATTTCCATAATTTTGTCCTCAAGTACATCGCCCTTGTATAGACCTTCTATATACTCCTTCCACCTTTCTGCTTTCCCTTCTTTGCTTAGAACTGGGTTTCCATCTGAGCTCTTGATATTCATACAAGTGGCTCTCTTTTCTCCAAAGGTCTCTTTAATTTTTCTGTAGGCAGTATCTATCTTACCCCTAGTGAGATAAGCCTCTACATCCTTACATTTGTCCTCTAGCCATCCCTGCTTAGCCATTTTGCACTTCCTGTTAATCTCATTTTTGAGACGTTTGTATTCCCTTTTGCCTACTTCATTTATTGTGTTTTTATATTTTCTCCTTTCATCAATTAAATTCAATATTTCTTCTGTTACCCAAGGATTTCTACTAGCCCTCGTCTTTTTACCTACTTGATCCTTTGCTGCCTTCACTACTTCATTCCTCAGAGCTACCCATTCTTCTTCTACTGTATTTCTTTCCCCCATTCCTGTCAATTGTTCCCTTATGCACTCCCTGAAACTCTCAACAGCTTCTGGTACTTTCAGCTTATCCAGGTCCCATCTCCTTAAATTCCCACCTTTTTGCAGTTTCTTCAGTTTTAATCTACAGATCATAACCAATAGATTGTGTTCAGAGTCCACATCTGCCCCTGGAAATGTCTTACAATTTAAAACCTGGTTCCTAAATCTCTGTCTTACCATTATATAATCTATCTGATACGTTCTAGTATCTCCAGGATTCTTCCACGTATACAACCTTCTTTTATGATTCTTGAACCAAGTGTTAGGTATAATTAAGTTATGCTCTGTGCAAAATTCTACCAGATGGCTTCCTCTTTCATCTCTCTCCCCCAATCCATATTCACCCACTATGTTTCCTTCTCTCCCTTTTCCTACTCTCGATTTCCAGTCACCCATGACTATTAAATTTTCGTCTCCCTTGACTACTTGAATAATTTCTTTTATATCATCATACATTTCATCAATTTCTTCATCATCTGCAGAGCTAGTTGGCATATAAACTTGTACTATTGTAGTAGGTGTGGGCTTCGTGTCTATCTTGGCCACAATAATGCATTCACTATGCTGTTTGTAGTAGCTTACCTGCACTCCAATTTTTTTATTCATTATTAAACCGACTCCTGCATTACCCCTATTTGATTTTGTATTTATAACCCTGTATTCACCTGACCAAAAGTCTTGTTCCTCCTGCCACCGAACTTGACTAATTCCCACTATATCTTACTTCAACCTATCCATTTCCCTTTTTAAATTTTCTAACCTACCTGCCCGATTAAGGGATCTGACGTTCCACGCTCCGATCCGTAGAACGCCAGTTTTCTTTCTCCTGATAACGACGTCCTCCTGAGTAGTCCCCGCCCGGAGATACAAATGGGGGATTATTTTACCTCCGGAAAATTTTACCCAAGAGGACGCCATCATCATTTAACCATACAGTAAAGCTGCATGCCCTCAGGAAAAATTACGGCTGTAGTTTCCCCTTGCTTTCAGCCGTTCGCAGTACCAGCACAGCAAGGCCGTTTTGGTTGTGTTGCAAGGACAGATCAGTCAATCATCCAGACTGTTGCCCCTGCAACTACTGAAAAGGCTGCTGCCCCTCTTCAGGAACCACATGTTTGTCTGGCCTCTCAACAGATACCCCTCCATTGTGGTTGCACCTACAGTACGGCCATCTGTATCGCTGAGGCACGCAAGCCTCCCCACCAACGGCAAGGTCCATGGTTCTTGGGGGTAGGAGTCATAAGTATATGGCAATTAAAATATATAACAAATTGTCTAAGAATGCGTCAATCAAGCCTGACAAATAATTTAAAGAAAATGTACATAACTTGTTGTTAACTAATCCATTCTATTCATTAGAAGAATTTTTAGAAATGCCCAATATCAACTTAAATATGTAAAAATTTATTTTGTAAAATTAATAGGTTAAGTGAACTGAAGTAGTCTATTGCATGTAATAAGGCTGAATGACCAATAAAGAATCTGAATCTGCGACTCTTCTATGGGCATTCTGCGGCCTCTGCTCTCGCCCACACTGTGCCATCAGGTTTTCGACACCTCACATAATCTGACCCACCCTGGTGTCCAAACCACCACTCGCCTTGTTACCGAGTGTTTTGTGTGGAAAGATGTGAAATGGGACTTCCAAACATGAGCACGCAGCTGCATTTGCTGTCAAGGAAACAAAATAGGGCATCACACCTCTCCACCACTCAGCAAGTTTGACATCCCTAAGGGATGTTTCTGTCATGTACATACCAACCTTATCGGTCCCCTGCCTCCATCAGAGGGCCACAGGTGTATATTGTCCACAATAGACCGAATGTCTCATAGGGTGGAAGCTGTCCCCTTACCAACATCACAGCAGAAACTGTGGACAAAGGATTCGTTTCTTCTTGGATCATTAGGTTCGGATGCCCATCGACCATCACAACCAACCAGGGTCGACAGTTCGAATCTGCACTTTTTACGATTCTCTGTAATCTTTGTGGTATTAAAAAGATACATACGACAGCCTATCACCCGCAAAGCAATGGGTTGGTGGAACGATGGCACTACACCCTTCAAACTGCACTCATGTGCCATGACTGTCTCTGGTCCGAGGCACTTCCTTGGGTGTTGCTGGGCCTACGTTCTACATTTAAACCAGATTTACATGGGACGATATCTGAATTTGTTTTTGGTGAAAACCCAGTTTTATCTGGGGAACTAATTCTTCCCCAAGATCCCGGGGATTCCCCCTGCTTCCCAGACTTTATTGGAAGGATGCGTGTACACTTTAGAAACACCCGGCTACACCCACCTGCCAATCATTCCCCACCTCACACTTACGTAATGACCACACTCAGCTCTTGCTCACACATCATGCGCAGGGACGACTCTGTCAGACAACCCTTACAAGCCCCTTATCTCGACCTCTTTGAAGTACTCCGGAGGGGCGAAACGACATTCGAAATTATGATAAAAGATCGCACGCAAAATCATTTCTATATGCAGCCTCAAGCCTGCCTTTGTAGACTCTGACGTCCCTCTGCCGTCCCAGTTGGGCTGTCTGAGCACATGTTCTTGTGATGAACCCGCTAATGAGTCTGTTCGACCTACAGTTGGGTTCTCTCCATCCAACGATTCACCACCACAGTTTGTGGGTTCCTCAGGCATGTCATCATCACCCCCATTCACAGGTTCTGAAGACAGTTCAGGTACTAGAGACGTAGATGCCTACATTTTGCACTGCAATGTACCACCTGACTGTGTTGACAGCGTGTCGATTATGGTGTTAGCCAAACATGTGCTTGTACTGCTCACCGAGGAGGTCAATGTCAAGATACTGCACAGCTTGTCCCACCCACAAGAGTGCAACCTGTCATGTGTTCGAGCTTTCATTTCTTTGGATGGCTCAATCTGCATTCAGGGAAGGCATGCTCACCCGCCGTCTCCTCTCCCATACTGTTACTCCCGAGTTGGCCGACGCACCATTCCCTACCGCTGGTTTTCGAATTACGAGTTGGACCGGCAACCACCCTCCGCACCTTCGCGCACCGACCCAATGGAGATGGAGATTCCGGTCGTGCACCTGCTGCCTCGTACCACTCACGCCGATGCTGATAGCCACACGACCCCCCGTCAGGTCTCATAGGCCATACTCCGTACTGCGAGAGGAGGATGGGGTGAGGGGGGGGGGGGATATGTGGTGTCGATAGGTCACATCGGCCACACAAATTACAAAATTACAATCTTTGGAATATTAACTGCTCTGACGAGCTGCCATGTTTAATTCAGTCTGCCTTTGTACTTCATGCAGTGTTCATGTGCATCAGTCTTTATGGTAAAATATATGTGTATATAGAAAACTTGGGAACTGCTTATTACGTATATTATGATCCGTATCCAGAATCTCATAATATCAATAAGAGTTTCTATAAATAACTGTAAAGTCAATGAATGTGGAGAGTTCAATATTGATATCATATTGGGTAGTACTGATCCAATACAGCAATAATTGTTGCTGGGCAGCCATCTTCTCTTTCTGCCAATACAGTCAGTTCAAACTTCAAGCACTTCTCATCACCGGTCTCTAAGGGATATTAATGATAACACTTAAATAAGTTCAGTGGCCAAAACGTCTCTCAGCCTTAGATGAACATACTAATTTCTAATTAAGCAAAATCTCACCCACACACACAAATGTGTACACACAAACATACAGGTTTGCCTTCTAATGTAAGGTTCCAAATAGTAATAAAGGGATGCAGTGTAGTAGTCACTGGTATGTCTTTTTGAATCCAACTGTCTTTCATGATGTAGTTGCGAGCTCCATAATGCCTGATCATTATGATCAAATTGGAATGAAGCACTCCATCAGTCAGGTTTAGCTAAGAAGCAGAAAGTAAAATTTCATAATATTATAAATGCTGCCTCAGTCACACTGTTCAGAGAGAATTTAGTGAATGAACAATGCAAAGATGTCTAACAATGGCTGACAATATATGAGAATTCTGATATTTTCTAAAAATAGCCTTACAATAATATGATCCCACTTTCATGTACAACAGAGCAGTAAGAACTACATTGGAAGCTTCAAAGTAAAGATGTATTGCATTGTGTTGAGTTTTTACTGATCCTGTTGTATACATGACCAACTTGTGTGTTAGATAACGGAAAAGTCTGTTTTATATGCTAGGTACTGTAATCTACAGATGAGACTAAGATGATAACCCATATAGCACATCAAAAAAATTTTATGTTCATGTTTCAATTACAGTACTAAATTAGAAAGCTGTAAATGTACACTCTAAATTTAGGAGTTTCAAGGCTTCATGGAACAGAGAATGATAGGGATGAGATATGTTTACAATTACACCTGTCATTGTGTTATATACTTAAATATTTAAATATTCATCAAAACAGTTAAAACTGTGATGCTGTAATAGTAGTAGTAAATGTAAGAGTATTTGTCATCATAGGCAATGACTGGCAAATGAGTTCAATTTACATTCACAAGTATTACTGTCCTTTATGAGTCTGTGAGAAGCTGAGGAGACCAACTGTGGAACAACATTTTCTGCTACAGTGAGTGCTGATCCCATCCATGCCAACCATAGCTTGGTACAGATTATCTGCCATGAGGGTTTCTCGTTCTTTCCTGTGACCTCATTTGTTCGATATTAGTCTTCTTCATTGTTCTTCAAAGAATTGTAAGCCTTCATCAGCAATGTAATGTTCAGAGGCAAGGGTTTCCCAAATGTCAGTGTTCATTTGGCATTTTTTTTTTAAAGTATAATTTCAGAACACCCTCATACTGTTTCGGATGTCCTTGTTTTCATTGTCCGTATCTGAGATGGGAATGTTTTGGTAGGCATCTGTGGAGCATGTGAGCAACATAACTAGCCAGCATATTGAAAGTGGTTTTTGATTATGGTGTCCTGTATGCTGATAGTGTTTGTGTCCTCCAGAATACTGATGTTGGTACTCTGGTCTTGCCACTTCACTTTCAGGATTTGACTGATGCAACAATGATGAATTTTGATTGAACATGAAGGTACAGTCTCACTACATCATCAAAAACTAGTATCTTATGTTTTTGTAAATGGTAAATGGTGTTAAAAATCTGGCCTGGCTACATTTATAATTTATCTCTTTTGTATCATTAATTATTGTAGCAGCCTCTTATAAGGTTTTAAGAACGACAAAATGAATCATTTCTGCCAAAGAGGGAGGTTATAACTATCTGTGCATGTGCTGGGAAGACTTACTTGTCACCTAATGCGACTTGGGTTGAATTTTAGTTGCAGATGAGTTATGTGGGCTATGTTGAAAACATACATATCCCATAATACTTACTTATTGTTCTGTTAAATACATATTCATACCTAAAGGTTCAGTACATGATATTTCTCACCACACATTGTCATTACATTAAAATTGCCCTAAATAATTTTGATAGTATTCCTGCACAGAACACTTAACAATCAATGACGATGTCGGGCGAGCAAAATCATATACTGAACTTTTAGCTATGAAGATGAACGTAATAGAACAGTGAATAACTATTATGGTGTATATATTTGAAGACTATGTTACTGAATAGCATGTAACATCATCAGAATTATATATTTTGTGGACATAAACTGCCCGTGCATTACAGTGTCACGTGCCTGTTTTCTTGAATTAACATGCCAATAATTTCAAATCCAAATACATTTTTGCTGTTGAGTTTTTAATTTTTGCAGTTCACAAATACCAATGGATGGAAAAGTTTGACATGGAAAGAAATGCACACTATAGACGAAAACGTTTCAAGCTGCTTAATCACAAGTATACCACAAGAAACATGTGGTGATCTAGAACCATTGGCACTACACCCCAATAACATCACTGCCCTACTGTAGCAAGAACAACTGTATCTTTGCAAGATCAGTTCTCTGTACTATGTGCTCTGTGCTACATGCATTGTGTATATGCTGCGAATATAAAAGTATTCATAGTAAGTGACGGGAGTGTGAGTGATTATTTATCATTGAATTTTCCACCCCTGCTCCCCACTACATACAGTGTTGACCCTGTTATTTTCTTTCCAACCATGCTGCAAAATACTGAGTTACACGTGCACTGGCATGTTGCTGATCACCATAGGATACAAAATTCATGCCACAAAGAACACACCCACGACGGTGCTTCATCTCCTGGCATCACTACAAACAATTTATTTGTGCATCTTTATGGTGTTCTTCCCCAGACTATAAAATCAGTGTAACTGTGGTTCTCGAACAGTTGACATTGTTCCCATTATTTCAACAACCACTGAATGAGGGCATCATTACCTCTTGCCAAACAGACGAACACACTGATTCACAAATCAAGTACAATGTTATCAGTAAAGGTGGTGATATGAAGCCTGCCACTCCCTTAACTAACTGTTCTGCATCAACAGTGACCATACACGCTGAACAAGGAACACAGCCCAGACTTGACAATGGTTCACTGACAGCTTGTTTTTTACCATGCCCTTTTGCTATTGTTACTTGGACGATGAAATTATCTTCTCAGAAATAGCTCAAGATCACGAGAAACATCTCAAAGTGGTATTCGATAAACCAAAAGTGCATGGTGTTGTGGTCAACGAGGACTAATGCCAACTCTGGCAAAAATGTGTTATATTCGTAGGCCACCTCATCGACACCCCACCTGGGAAATGATAGATGAAATATATAACTTACCTCCCCCAACAGACTATCAAGAGATGGGCTTTTTCTTAAGGGTAATAAATTATTACCAACAACACCTACCCCATGCCACAGAAGCTCTTCTGCCACTCACAGAGCCACTCCGTGGCTAGAATATCTCAGGCTAACATAAGCTCATTTGGACTCTTGATATGCAATCAGCTTTCGAGAACATCAAATCCGAGCTCACTCAGACCACCACCATCACTCCCATCGCCAGTTGCCCATATGGTTATAACGGCTGATGCCAGTAACTGTGGCAATTGGGGAGGTACTACAACAGGAAGTTCCAGTGCAACCAAACCCCTACGGTTTTTCTTATGGAAATGTACTGACTCCCAGAAAATGTGGCCAACCTTTGACCTGAACCACCTAAAACTGGCATGATCTTTAGTGGACACACCTGGTGTTTACCCTCCACTGGCCTGAGCTCCAGGCTCCTCAAGCCAATTTACAGTTGGACTAGACCTGTGAGACTACCTCTCAGAAGACATTTCTGTAACACTGCAGGACTCACTACTCGTGATTATGTTTAAATTTGACAATAGATGGTCAGGCTACAGCACAGTCTCAAGGTCATTGGAGCACTCCATGCGTCTTCTGCCTACGATCGACACATCAGGTCTGCAACCCACTCTTTCTTTGAATGACTGCCTGCTAGTGTCAGCCCTGGAGCACTTCATAACGACAACTGACACCCTGAACTCACCAACACTGGAGGATGCACCACCAGCCACCAGCACCTCAATGGACACCACCACTGCCCCATCGGCACCGTTGCTGTCATCACAGGCCAGATATCCTTTACGGCCGCCCAGGCAACTGGTGGACTATGATTTGTCAGCCCTTGCTATCGCCAGTGGGACAACACATCACGATGTACACCAGTCACTATGCTCCTAAGTTGCAGTGGTGATTGGGGGGGGGGGGGGGCTCCCCCCAATAATATCGCTGCCTTATCACAGCAAGAATAACTGTATCTTTGTGACATCAGTTCTCTGTAGTACGCATTGTGTATACGCTGCGAGTTTAAAAAGTATTCATAGTAAGTGACAGAAGTGTGAGTGATTATAATCTTAATTACCATGCCCACTCCCCACTACCTACAATCACATCACTTCATTTCAAAAGCACAGCTCAAAAAGAAATTGTAAAAATTCACATTACTTAAAAGAACTTAATCATCTGGATATGATGGTATATCATGTAGAATTTTAAAATCATGTGTACACTTAATGAGTCACGTAGAGTGTATTTGGATAACTAGTCAATGAGAACAGGTAATTCCAGATAGACTAAAACATGTGGTAGTGATGTCAATCCACAAACTGTTGGTCTGTCTCTCTGCTGCTAGTGTTCTGAAAGGTATTTGAGGGAATAGTGTATGACAGAATTGATAGCCACACTGCACAAAATAGGTTACTGACACCTACAAGCTCAGCTTTTGTAAAGGATTCTCCACAGAAAGAGCTATATTTATTGTAACAGATGAATTTCTATGTGAATTAAATTTTGGAAGGCATTCGGTGAGAACCTTTGTTGCCTTACTAAAGTATTTGAATGTGTAGATCGTAACACCTTGTTAAAAAAATTCTGCACTATGGTATCAAAGACAAACCTTTGGCTTGGGTAGAATCTTATTTACACAACAGAAATCGAAGTTGTGTGAATGGATGCAGGGAGGTGTAAAATACGGAGTCCCCCATGTCTTTATCCTTGGGCCACTGATTTTCTTGAATTACAACATTGGTCTTCCAGTTACAATTAATAACAGAACAAAAATCATAATGTTTGCTGATGATGCAAGTATTCTAATCAAAGGGTCCAACTCCACAATGCAGGATACAGCCTAGAAGTAACTAAACCAAGTATAAAGATGGTTCACAGCAAATAGCTTAACCCCAAGATTTTTCCAAATGTAATATTACACAGTTCCAGATAACATACAAAACACTTCAAGTTCCTGAAATGGATATTAACAAACAGAAAATTAATGAAACCATACATACAAAATTCATAAGCACTTAGATTGACAATCAGTCAAGATGGTATGAGCAAATTTATCAGTTTCTCAACAAACTTTACCCAGTATGCTTTGCATTTGTCACTTTGACAGAAAAAAATGCTGTGGTCTGATTTTGTCTCTATTTCCATTCTATAATCTACTATGGTATTATCTTCTGGGGAAATGTGCAGGACAACAAATACTTTTAAATTTAAAAAATGAGTAGTCAGATTAATAGAAGGTGCTACTTATAGAACATCCTGCAGAGGTCTCTTCAAGTCTTACAATTATAGGTCAATATTTATGCTCACTGAAGATGTTTCCAGCAAAACAGAATTCTTTCACACAAACTGTTATTCATTATCATGACAGATGAGGGAAAATTTTTTGCCAGGGCTCTGTAACTCTCTCAAAAATACACAAGAAAGTCCGATGCAAAAGTACACAATAAGCTTTCTATCTGTATAAAAAAGGAAATTAATGATGTAACATGTTGAAGAGGAAACGAAAAACATTCCTCAAGATCATATTTTTTATAAAATGAGATAATTCTTTGAATTATAAGGCATCCATTACAGTAAGAATAGAGGAAACTATTTTTTGAAAACACAATTTAAAAGAAAAAATGTGATACGTTTGCTTATGTCATTATCATAAAAAAACCACTGCATTCTAATATAAATTATGGCGATAAAAATCAAATTTATCTATTTACCAGTATCAAGAGCATAAAAATGCGTGCTTTTATTTATTCACCATTTTCAAGTATTCGCTTAAGTTTATGCCAGGCAACGATACAGAGACAAGGAAGGCACAAGGCACAGGCAGCAGTTGGCGAGATTATGCCACTGTAGTGGTGAGCAGCAGATCAGGTGCACAGATTCCCTGCACTCAAGCCACGTCTCCACAGAGTTTACCAGCGTGCCAGACAACGACACCTTAGAGGTGGTGTTAACTCAGTGGTGCTGGCTTCACACTCGGAACCATCAGGTCTAGTGGCAGTTCGTAGAACAGTTGCTGACAGACGACACTGCTAAGCCAGATCGAATCTGCTCGGTCCCACATTGGACCTGCAGCTGGTACGGGGACTGTCACGGTATGGGCTGTAGTTGGATGTTCGAGCCAGGCGCATTACAAATACAAGTGCTGCTAAGGGCTGCATGGTGAGTATTTACAGTCGGTCTGTCTAGCTATGTTGTGACAATCGAGGCTCCAGTCAAGTAGGTGGCTATGGAAAAGCAGAGTTGTACTGCACCACGTGAAAACTGAGCCCACCGCTATGACACACTGCAGTATTGCAGAGTGCTGTGGCAGCTGTGTTCTCGCACCCAGTGGCAGGGTTTTATAGGGGATCTGTCTGCACGCCCCTTAATGGGTAAATGTCTTTGTTTGTACTTACCATCCCGAATTTAACTTGTCCTGTAGGCCCCCTATTGTATGTGTAAAGTAAGCACTAAATCACAATTTACGGGAACAATAAAGCAATACAAATACCTGTAATGCATGAAGATAACATGTTAATATTATACACTGAGATAAAAAAAAGATGAGCTTTAAATATACATCTATGCTCAGGTGACAAAAGTCATGGAATATCTCTTGATATCGTGTCAGACCTCCTTTTGCCCAGTGTAGTATAGCAGTTCAACATAGCATGGACGCAACAAGTCATTGGAAGTTCCCTGCAGAAATATTGAGCCATGTTCCCTCTACAAACGTCCGTAAATGTGAAAGTGTTTCCAGTAGAGGATTTTGTTCAAAAACTGACTTCTCAATTACGTCCCACAAATGTTTGATGGGTGGCCCAAACATTCGCTCAGATTGTCCAGAATATTCTTCGAACTAATCATGAACAATTGTGGCCTGTTGACATGGTGCATTGTCATTCATAAAAATTCGATCATTGATTGGAAACATGAAGTCCATGAATTGATGAAAGTGGTCTCCAAGTAGTCCAATATAGCTGTTTCCAGTCAATGATCGCTGCAATTGGACCAGGGGACCCAGTCCATTTCGTGTAAAGACAACCCACAGTATTATTGAGCCACCACAATTTGCACATTGCCCTATTAACCACTTGGGGCCATGGCTTCATGGGGTCTGCACCACAATCGAACCCTGCCCTCAGTCGTTACCAACTGAAATCAGGACTCATCTGACCAGGCCATGGTTTTCCAGTCGTCTAGGGTCCAACCAATATGGTCATGAGCCCAGGAGAGGCACTGCAGGTGACGTCATGCTGCTAGCAAAGGTACTCGCTTCAGTCATCTGCTGCCATAGCCCGCTGACTCCAAATTTCTCCGCACTGTCCTAACGAATACATCAGTCTTAAGACAGACACTGATTTCTGAGGTTATTTAATGCAGTATTGCTTGTCTGTTAGCACTGATAACTCTATGCAAAAGCTGCTGCTCTTGGTCGTCAAGTGAAGACCTTTAGTCACTGCCTTGTCCATGGTGAGAGGTAATGCCTTAAGTTTGGTACTCACGGCGCAGTCTTGACACTGTGAATCTCCGAATACTGAATTCCCAAACGATTTCCGAAACTGAATGTCCTATGCATCTAGCTCCAACTACCATCCCGCATTCAAAGTCTGTTAACTTCGGCGTGGGGCCATAATCACATTGCTAAGCTTTCCATATCAGTCACCTGAGTGCAAATGACAACTCCGCCAATGTAATGTCCTTTTATACCTTGTGTACGCGCTACTACCGCCATATGTACATGTGCATATCAGTCCCACAAGTTCTGTCACCTGAGCGTATTTGTCTTGTTTACACACCAAGAAATGATATGAATTTTGATCGTTGCACCGTTATTTGACCTTTATCATAAACACTACTCGTGTCACTAAAAATAGAAGTCACTACTGACTTCTAATATCTTCTCCGACATCGTAAGGATGTGCTTAAGGTGATCAGGATGTTATCACTCTTCTTTATACCAAGTGGGAAGAGTCATGTAACAGCTGCAATAAGTTTTCATGATCATTCTAATTACGCTAGTGGCAAGCAAAAATGAGTATTGCTCATCGTTGCAAGTCCTGACTTGTACAAACCATGTCAAAATTAAATGATAGTTAATTCAAACCCTCAGCTGCCGACAGGTGTTGATGATACACCTCGATGGGGACAGCTGAAAATGTGAGCCCCTACTGGGACTCGAATTCGGGATCTCCTGCTTACATGGCAGACACTCTAACCATCTGAGCTGCCGAGGACACAGATGAATAGCGCGACTGCAGAGACTTATCCCTTGCACGCCTCCCGTGAGACCCACATTCCCAACTGTCCACAATCTACATACGTAATGTACTTAATAGATATTTGCTCATCCACTCATTACTCGCGCACACTAAGGTGACGATTCCCGTAAGAGTTCGGGCAACCTGTGCCCATTCGCACAGACGAAGGTCAATGGCCGGATAGAATTTAACTACACTACTGGCCATTAAAATTGCTACACCACGAAGATGACGTGCTACAGATGTGAAATTTAACCGACAGTAAGAAGATGCTGTGATATGCAAATGATTGGCTTTTCAGAGCATTCACATAAGGCTGGCGCCGGTGGCGGCACCTACAATGTGCTGACATGAGGAAAGTTTCCAACCGATTTCTCATACACAAACAGCAGTTGACCGGCGTTGCCTGGTGAAACGTTGTTGTAATGCCTCGTGTAAGGAGGAGAAATGCGTACCATCACGTTTCCGACTTTGATAAAGGTCGGATTGTAGCCTATCGCGATTGCGGTTTGTCGTATCGCGACATTGCTGCTCGCGTTGTTCGAGATCCAATGCCTGTTAGCGGAATATGGAGTCGGTGGGTTCAGGAGGGTAATACGGAACGCCGTGCTGGATCCGAACGTCCTCGTATCACTAGCAGTCGAGATGACAGGCATCTTATCCGCATGGCTCTAACTGATCGTGCAGCCACGTCTCGATCCCTGAGTCATCAGATGGGGATGTTTGCAAGACAACAACCATCTGCACGAACATTTCGACGACGTTTGCAGCAGCATGGACTATCAGCTCGGAGGCCGTGGCTGCGGTCACCCTTGACGCTGCATCACAGACAGGAGTGCCTGCGATGGTGTACTCAACGACGAACCTGGGTGCACGAATGGCAAAACGTCATTTTTTCGGATGAATCCAGGTTCTATTTACAGCATCATGATGGTCGCATCCGTGTTTGGCGACGCACAGTGGAAGCGTATATTCGTCATCGCCATACTGGCGTATCACCCGCGTATGAGGTGCCATTGGTTACACGTCTCGGTCACCTCTTGTTCGCACTGACGGCACTTTGAACAGTGGACGTTACATTTCAGATGTGGTACGACCCGTGGCTCTACCCTTCATTCCATCCCTGCAAAACCCTACATTTCAGCAGGACAATGCACGACCGCATGTTGCAGGTCCTCTACGGGCCTTTCTGGGTGCAGAAAATGTTCGACTGCTGCCCTGGTCAGCACATTCTCCAGATCTCTCACCAATTGAATACGTTTGGTCAATGGTGGCCGAGCAAACTGGCTCGTCACAATACGCCAGTGACTACTCTTGATGAACTGTGGTGTCGTGTTGAAGCTGCATGGGCAGCTGCACCTGTACACGCCATCCAAGCTCTGACTCAATGCCCAGGCGTATGAAGGCCGTTATTACGGCCAGAGGTGGTTGTTCTGGGTACTGATTTCTCAGGATCTATGCACCCAAATTGCGTGAAAATGTAATCACATGTCAGTTCTAGTATAATATATTTGACCAATGAATACCCGTTTATCGGCCGCATTTCTTTTTGGTGTAGCAATTTTAATGGCCCGTAGGGTATATATGAAGATAGTAAATTCTCTCGAAAGAACAGATGCCATGATCATTGGAGCAGCTGCACGGTCATCAATGGTATCTGTTCTTTCGAGAGCAGTTTCTACCTTAAAACGTGTCAAAATTGATTATAAATTAGTACAGCTCACGTTATAAAAGTGAACAATCTTTCACATGTCACTCGATAGAACTATGCCGTACAATAAAAAGGCACGATAATACACCGGTTGGGAAAGTTTGACTTGTCTTCTACTTAGCGATTGAATCAGGGTACTTAACAGTGTAAGATTCGGCGGGGCAGAATGAGCACACTGGCATACCCGAATGAGTGAAAAAAATTACTAGCCTTAATATAGTAGCCTTCAAACTTTGGGACGATTCTGGTTGTCCCACTGTTGTGTTCAGTGACCTGTTGCTTTTATACGTCATTCGGTGCGAGAGGGTATCAACAGACGACTTTGCAGGGAGCTTTGTTAACGATGTAAGATCCAATTCACACACAAATAGCGCGGCGCGGATGCCTGGCGGCGGCGAATCAAAGGACCCATGCGGACGGGACGTGAGCAATTCACACTGAAGTGGCACAGTTAGACGCGGCGCTGTCGTCCTATGAATGGATAAGAATATATCGTCCTCGTTCGAAGAAGGTATTCATGCGCTCCGTCTTTTGTATCTCGTAAATGTTGAGCAGCGAAGATGATGTTGGGTACATCCGTTATGGTTCAAAAACGGGATGAAATATGGTAAATTCGACATAATAATAAAACAGAACATCTATCCTGAAAGTTTTTACCATTTTTTCAGAATTTCTCGAAAGTGTTTCTGTATTATACTAGTTGTTTGATAAGTCTGATAAAAAAGCAAGAAAAACGTTTGTTTCCCAAACAACTCACCTCACTTCTCGACAGCCGGCCGCGGTGGTCTAGCGGTTCAGGCGCTCAGTCCGGAACCGCGCGACTGCTACGGTCGCAGGTTCGAATCCTGCCTCGGGCATGGGTGTGTGTGATGTCCTTAGGTTAATTAGGTTTAAGTAGTTCTAAGTTCTAGGGGACTGATGACCAGAGATGTTAAGTCCCATAGCGCTCAGAGCCATTTGAACCATTCACTTCTCGACATAGTCTCCTTTGAAGGATATACGCTTGGTCTATGGATGCTTCTACGTTTTCATTCCATTGGAAAAATAGATTCTGTCAAGTTCCGTCACATACTCGTTGACTGCAGCTACCACTTCCTCGTTTGATGAAAATTTCTTCCCGGCAAGGAACAGGGAGAAGTCACTTGGGGGCTAAGTCTGGTGAGCAGGGTGGATGAGGAACCAGTTCAAAGCCCATGTCATGCACTTTTGCCATTGGTATCACTAATCCTGGTGAAAGACCACCTTTTTGCGTGCCAGCTTTTTTCTTTTTCCAGGCAATACAAGCGCCAAACGAGACAACAATGAGGCATAATAGTGTCGAGCTATGGTTCTGCCCTTTTGCAAGTATTCTGTGCGGATTATTCCTTGGGAATGCCAAAAAAACAGTTACCATCAGCTTACCAATGACAGAAGCGTCTTTGCTGCCTTCGCTGCACTTTCACCAGCGTGCGTCTATTTTTTTTTTTTACTGCCATTTTGACTCTGGTGTGTAAAGATGGGTGCAGGTTTCATCAACAGTCACAAATCGTCGCAAAAAAGAATTGCGGAATGCGATTAAATATCACCAGACATTGTGCTGGAATGCTGTGCCGAATACGCTATTGACCGACTGCGAGCAATCGCTGCATCCAACTCGCACACAACATCGTCTGCATCTATACTCTGCAAACCATCGTGAGGTGCATGACAGAGGGTACGTCCCATTGTACCAGTCATTAGGGTTTATTCCTGTTCCATCCACGTATGGAACGCGGGAGGAATGATTGCTTGAATGCCTCTGTGCATGAAGAAATTATTCTAATCTTACCCTCACGATCCCTATGTGAGCGATATGTAGGGGATTGTAGTATGTTCCTAGAGCGATAATTTAAAGTTGGTTTTGAAACTTTGTCAGTAGACTTTCTCGGGATATTTTACGTCTATCTTCAAGAGTCTTCCAGTTCAATTCGTTTACTATCTTTGCGACACTCTCCCATTCGTGCTGCCCTTCTCTGTATACGTTCAATATCCCCTGTAAGTCCTATCTGGTACCGGTCTCACTCATTTGAGCAATAGTCTAGAGTCGGTCGCATGAGTGATTTGTAAGCAATCCCCTTTGCAGACTGATTCACTTCCCCAGTATTCTACCAATAAACCGAAGTCTACCACCTGCTTTACCTACGACTGAACCTATTTGATCATTCCAGTTCATATCCCTACAAGGTGTTATACCCAGGTATTTGTATGAGTTGGCTGATACCTACAGTGACTCACCGGTATTATAGTCATAGGATACTACGTTTTTTTCATTTTTGTGAAGTATTCAATCTTACATTTCTGAACATTTAAAGCAAGTCGCCAATCTCTGCGCCAAGTTTAAATCTTATCAAGATCTGACTGAATATTTGTGTATCTCAGATAGTACTTGGTTACAGATAACTGCGCCATCTGCAGAAAGCCTGATGTTACTATTAATATTGTCTGCAAGTTCATTAATATACTAAATGAACGGCAAGGGTCCCAACACAGTTCCCTGGGGGACACCAAAATTCACTTCTACATCTAATGATGACTCTCCATCCAAGATAATGTGCTGTGTCTTCCCTACCAAAAAGTCTTCAATCCAGTCACAAATTTCACTATCAAGTGAACCACAATCGTGGTTTTGACAATAATCGTAGGTGCCGAACAGAGTCAAATGCCTTTCGCAAATCAAGAAAAACTGCATCTACCTGGATGCCTTGATCCAAAGCTTTCAGTGCATCGTTTGAGAAAAGTTCCAATTTTCCATACAGGAAATAATGCACTAGCTCAGTTGAGATGCCTACAGCCTCAGCAATCTCACAAATTTTTATTCGGTGGTCTTGCGTTACCATATCTTGTCTTTTCTGTGTACTATCTACATCCACATGGATACTTTGCAAATCAAACTTAAGTGCCTGGAAGGAAGTCCATCGAACCACCTCCACAATAATTCTCTATTATTCCAGTCTCGAACAGCGGGCGGATAAAACGAAAGTCTGTGTCTTTCGTGCGAGCCCTGATTTCCCTTATTTTATTATGATGATCGTTTCTCCCTACGTAGGTGGGCCTCAACAAAATATTTTCGCATTTGGAGGAGAAAGTTGGTGATTGAAATTTCGTGAGAAGATTTCGCTGCAACGAAAAACGCCCTTGTTTTAATTATGTGCACACCAAATTCTGTACCACATCAGTGACACTCTCTCCCCTATTTCGCGATAATACGAAACGTGTTGCTCTTCTTTGAACTTTCTCGATGCACTCCGTTAATCATATCAGGTGATGATGCCAGACCGCGCAGCAGTACTCCAAAAGAGGATGGACAAGCGTAGTATAGGCAGTCTCTTTAGTAGATCTGTTACATTTTGTAAGTGTTCTGCCAATAAAACGCAGTCTTTGGTTTGCCTTACCCACAATATCTTCTATGTGTTCTTTCCAATCTAAGTTGTTCATAATCGTAATTCCGAGGTATTTAGTTTAATTTACGGCCTTTGGATTCGAGTGATTTATCGTGTAACCGATGTTTAACGGATTCCTTTCAGCACTCTATGAATGACCTCACACTTGTCATTAATTAAGGTCAATTTCCAACTTTCGAATCATACAGATATCTTTTATAAATCGTTTTGAATGACTTTAATAGACGATAAACGACAGCATCATCTGCAAATAACCTAAGACGGCTGCTCAGATTATCTGCTAAATCGTTTGTGTAGATAAGGAACAGCAGATGGCCTGTAACACCACCTTGGGGAACGCCAGAAATCGCTTCTGTTTCCCTCGATGACTTTCCGTCGGTTACTACGAACTGTGACCTCTCTGAGGGGAAATCACGAATCCAGTCACATAACTGAGACGATATTCCATAAGCACGCAATTTCACTAAACGCCTCTTGTGTGGTAAAGTGTCAAAAGCCTTCTGGAAATCTAGAAATGCCGATTCAATCTGAAGTCCATTGTCAGTAGCACTCGGCACTTCGTGTGAGAAAAGAGCTAGTTGTGTTTTACAAGACCGATGGCTTCTAAATCCCTGTTGGCTGTGTGTGAATAGACCGTTCTCCTCGATATAATACATAATGTTCGAACACAATATACAGGGTGTTACAAAAAGGTACGGCCAACCTTTCAGGAAACAAAGATGTTATGTGGACATGTGCCCGGAAACGCTTAATTTCCATGTTAGAGCTCATTTTAGTTTCGTCATTCCAACTTGATCAAATTGTAAATTTTCACAATCAACATGTGTGGACTGACGAGAATCCGCACGCATTGTGCAATCACGTCATCAACACAGATTTTCTGTGAATTTGGGCAGGCGTTGTTGGTGATGTCTTGATTGGGCCCCATGTTCTTCCACCTACGCTCAATGGAGCACGTTATCATGATTTCATACGGGATACTCTACCTGTGCTGCTAGAACATGTGCCTTTACAAGTACGACACAACATGTGGTTCATTTACGATGGAGCTCCTGCACATTTCAGTCGAGGTGTTCGTACGCTTCTCAACAACAGATTCGGTGACCGATGGATTGGTAGAGGCGGAACAATTCCATGGCCTCCACGCTCTCCTGACCTCAACCCTCTTGACTTTCATTTATGGGGGCATTTGAAAGCTCTTGTCTACGCAACTCCGGTACAAAATGTAGAGACTCTTGGTGCTCGTATTGTGGACGGCTGTGATACAATACGCCATTCTCCAGGGCTGCATCAGCACATCAGGAATTCCATGCGACGGAGGGTGGATGCATGTATCCTCGCTAACGGAGGACATTTTGAACATTTCCTGTAACAAAGTGTTTGAAGTCACGCTGGTACGTTCTGTTGCTGTGTGTTTCCATTCCATGATTAATGTGATTTGAAGAGAAGTAATAAAATGAGCTCTAACATGGAAAGTAAGCGTTTCCGGACACATGTCCACATAACATATTTTCTTTCTTTGTGTGTGAGGAATGTTTCCTGAAAGTTTGGCCGTATCTTTTTGTAACAGCCTGTATGTTCGAAAATCCTGATGCATATCGATGTTAATGAAACGGGCCTGTAATTAAGTGGATTACTCCTACTATTTTTCCTGACTGTTGGTGTGACCTGTACAACTTTCCAGTCTTTGGGAGCGTTTCTTTCACCGAGCGAGCAATATGTATGTATGGAGCTACTGCATCAGCATACTCTGAAAGGAACCTAATTCGTATACAGTCTGGACCGGAAGACTTGCTTTTACTAAGCGATTTAAGTTACTTCGCTACTCTGAGGGTATATACATCTAAGGTGGAAGCCGTTCTTTAATCGAATTGTGGAATATTTACTTCGTCTTCTTTGGTGAAGGAATTTCGGAAGGCTGTGTTTAGGAACTCTGCTTTGTCAGCACTGTCGTCGATAGTGTTTCTATTGCTATCGCGCGTAAAAGGCATTGAGTGTGTCTTGCCGCAAGCATACTTTACATACGACCAGAATCTCTTTGGATTTTTCCCTGGTTTCGAGACAAAGTTCCGTTGTGGAGCATCTCGCATTGTAGTCTACTCTAATTTTCGAGCTTCTGTAAAAGATCGCCGATCTTGACGGTTTCGCGTTCGTTTAAATTTTGCATGCTGTTTTCGTTGTTTCTGCAACAGTGTTCTGACTCATTTTGTGTACTAAGGGGGATCAAAGCCACTTCTGGTCTACACTTAACGTTGTTAATTTGGAAGTTGTGGAGATTGTCTCTAGGAAGGCGTCAAGTGAATTTATATCTGCCTTTTCGAATAGCTATATTTTTCGTTTATTTTTGAAGGATTTGGGGGTTACAATATACAATCTCGCTACGGCAACCCTGTGTTCACTAAAACCTGTATCCGTTCTGCCAATGGTTTCCTTTGTGGCGACGTGAATTGAATGGCCGGGGCGCGCTTCCTCTTCGACGCCCATCCGGCCACGTTTAAATCCATTAATCCAAAAGTAAATAGCCCTCAACAATGGTACAGAACCTACATGAACTACATCCATTTCTGTTTTTACTTGTGCGCCAGTGGAATCCATCAAATGAAACTGTTTAATAACAGCACGAAACTCGATTTTCTCCATTTTGAACTACAGTGGACACGCTGACCAAATCAGACGGCTGTCAACAATGAACTGTACATTGGTGAACTTTTTTATACGATCCTTGGAATAATCAGGCTTATCAACTATGATGGCGCAACAGAAATGTTCTATTTTTATTTGGAATGTTTCGATAGTAATTCCTATTTTTCATATGATTTTCATTTGAAAATAAGGCTAAATATTGCTAATTTTGTGAGACATGTTCCAAATACTAAGAATCTTTTCCAAAATCTGATCATGTGAAAATATTTCACTGCTGTGGACCAGAAATTCACTGTTATAGAGCATAGTTTTCTATTAGGTGATAGTGATTTTGCTTTTACAGGAGGGACAAAAATCATTTCACCCAGACAACCGGAGTCTAGTGACTGCCAATGCCAAGGAGAATGGATTCCTTCTGTGTAACATAGACGCACAGGATTTCCGGGACCTTAGCACACTGGACTACAGGATGCATAGAGGCTAATTCAAAACAATGGGTATGTCTGGCTACACATGTGACCTGACAACACTTCTACACTAAGGAAAAGGAAAAGTTGTAACATCCACCAACTGTGGATATGTCAAAGTATTGCAAAGAAGCCTAGAGGCACTGGAGAAATATATATGCCACTAGATACCGTTATGGTTTTCCCTATCTTGTGCGATAAAATTCTGCCAGTAAAAAGTACCAAGAAGAATGCCTTACTTGACATTTGACAATATACCCCAGCTAGAAAACGGAATTTCTATGAACAGTCGCCAAGTGAATAGTGGATTTGCACGTCTGTCTGGCAAAACCCACTGGTTGAGGACAGAAAATGTGATGTTGACTCTACATGTTTAGTGTAATGGCACCAGGAAGTGTTAAATTTTCCCGTATCTTCTTCTGCTGCTTGTGCAGATTTATATTGCAGTACATAATATGTGTTTTCACCAGTGTCGTTGTACTTACTCAAAATAAGGTTTCTGTTTCTGCAATAAATAACCCAGAAAAATCAGTGTTTCAGCAACTGCAAAGGTACAACGTTGTTCGTCTAGGAAAATAAAAGAAAAACAGTGCATTTTTTAAAGATAACGTAAGTAATTTTCCAATAAACGTAATTAAAAAATGTGTAAAATGACGTTATATGTCATATACATTGCCTACATATACATCTATGCTCTGTATAACACCGCAAAGTGCGTGGCAGAGGATACGTCGCGTTGTAACGGTTATTAGGGTTTCTTCCCGTTCCATCCACGTATGACGGACGGGAAGAGTGATTGTTTGAATGACTGTGTATCACCGTAACACTGTCAAGGGTCAAACAAACCTGTGATCATTCGCGCTGCCGTTCTCTGTATATGTTCAATATCCCCTGTTAGTCCTATTTTGTATGGGTCCCACACACGTGGGCAGTATTCTACAACATCCCCTCTTATTCGAAAGCCCAAATATGTATGTAAGCAAATAGGTGTTAAAGATGGGGAACACAGTACACTTTAGATATATCAATAGCAAAATCCCATTTCTCATTCATTGATCGCGCTGGAACACACGCCATTGGTTCGACGACTCGTGAACGCAGTGCCAGGTCGGCCCTAGGGGCTCGTGGGTGGCGGGGTGAGGGGGGGGGGGGGAGGACCGTGCCATTGCCGAGGGTGGCAGTTTTTTGGGGCCACAGATTCACCTTACATAAATAAAGAAATGTGAGAATAAGTTGGAAATACAAATTGTTCATAAAATCGTTTTATGCGTGTATAAAATAAAAAAATTCTTGTATAATCATATTATATTCTATTACTCTTGCTCAAAAAGTCGTTTTATTTGTCAGTCGTCACACATTAGAACACCACTGCTTGTTGTCTCGTTCCCATAACGGTATGGTTCAAATGGCTCTGAGCACTATGGGACTTAACATCTGAGGTCATCAGTCCCATAGAACTTAGAACTACTTAAACCTAACTAACCTAAGGGCATCACACACATCCATGCCCGAGGCAGGATTCGAACCTGCGACCATATCGGTCGCGCGGTTCCAAACTGAAGCGCCTAGAATCGCTCGGCCACTATTGGGTATTCTGAAATAGATGACAGCCGGATCGCGGCAGTGTTCGCGAATTAAAAAACGGATTTGAAGTTTGAATTATTTCGCTACTATTTAGTTACTTAATAGTATTTGTACGATTCTCCCACAGACTTCCAAAGTCTGCTTATGACATGGAGCAATTACAAGCACAATAGTACGTTCACTGTGGAGTACTTCATTTTCAAGAGTAAGATAATGAAGATGTTTCAAAATATGTCCTCTCTCTTTCTCTTTAATTTGTACTATGTTTGTGCTTAACAATTTAAAATGCTGGTATTTGGCGCACGTTTTCTATTTACATTATTATAATTTTTTTTAAAAGCTATGAAGTAGGTTGTGCATTGAAATGCCTAAGACGGTTTTGGTGGTTTGTATTTCTCTGCATCAAAGTGCAGATCTTGTATTATACATAACCCAATCAAAATGATAAGTTTGTTTGACATTAGCATTAAAACTTCGAATGCTTCACAAAAAGCTGAAATTATATTTGAAACTGCTAGTAAATAAGTAAAATTATCAGCAAAATATGGATGTTTTCTTTTAGAGGTTTTAGATAATGAATATTGAGTCTTAGGGATATTTCGCATTGAGTTTACGGGACAAATATTTTCGGAAGTTGGCAGCTGTGCACAGTGGATACACCGCTCCCAGTAGGTAGTTTCATTATATAGCAGCAATGGTTGCTTGCCATGTTTGTTAATAGCTAAGTAACGAGTTAAGTGTTTGGTATAGCGGTCGAACTGTGGATTGTGGCGCTAATATAGGTCTGTATGAGGTGCACTTACTAGAAACATATTTTATTTTCCAGACACAATTTACTTACGTCTATTAACTTCGAACAATAATGATTTACGTAAACACAGTTCTATCACTGGCCGTATCATTCCTTTCGCAGGTTGTTCAGTGAAGACAATAACGACTGTGTTAAAAGTTGATAATTGTACATTCACCCGGCAGTGCCAACGAATTATTAGTTTTGTGTGAAAACGCTTTCTCACTGTTCAAAATGGTTCAAATGGCACTGAGCACTATGGGACTTAACTTCTGAGGTCATCAGTCCCCTAGAACTTAGAACTACTTAAATCTAACTAACCTAAGGACATCACACACAACCATGCCCGAGGCAGGATTGGAACCTGCGACCGTAGCGGTCGCGCGGTTCCAGACTGTAGCGCCTAGAACCGCTCGGTCACTCCGGCCGGCTTTCTCACTGTGACGCGACGTGTTTTCATTAGGATTTAAGTTATTGAGAATGCGATAAGATGCAATGGCTGACGGCAGGAAGTGCCTTTCAGGCAGCCAGAATAGGAAAAGACGAGGGGAAAGAGAAAACGGAGACAAAAAAATCGAAATTTTCGTTAAATACTTTTTCCCATCGTAAAGAAGATTTTGATCAGAATGATCTAAGCATAAACGCAGATGTAGACATACATTAGGGTAAGCCTTCGGTAGATGAAGATGTACCTTCAACGTCGCAGGGTAAACATGACATTGTATGCAAGCTATCTGATGAATATGAAACTGTACCAGCTGATTCTAGCAAGTGCTCATCTGATATTCGAACTGGCAGTGATGTAGTTCATTCAGGTCCCGCAAAATGGCTCGACAAAATAGGTGGTTTCGTTAGGACAACGTCAGTCAAAAGAGGGCCTCCAAAACTGATAACGGAATCTTAAAGCTGCCCTAAGGATGATTCCAATCGTCGCTTCGCCTCTAAAAATTACAGTTACAGTTTGTGCAAAGGTGAAATTGTTCAGAGGAAACGGTTAGTTTATTAAAAAAAGTGCAAACACTTGTTTTTTGTTTCAGCTGTAAACTCTTTTCGAACATTAAAATGTTATTGATTTCAGGTGGTTATAGTAGCTGGCTCCATATTTCTGGGACATTAGCTAGCCACGGTAGGTCCCAAGTGCACTTACAAGGGAACCTCCCCATCGCACCCCCCTCAGATTTAGTTATAAGTTGGCACAGTGGATAGGCCTTGAAAAACTGAACACAGATCAATTGAGAAAACAGGAAGAAGTTGTGTGGAACTGTGAAAAAATAAGCGAAATATACAAACTGAGTAGTTCAAGGGAAGATAAGCAACAATAAGGACAATAGTAACGTAGGAGCGCTGTGGTCTCGTGGTAACGTGAGCAGCTGCGGAACGAAAGGTCCTAGGTTCAAATCTTCTAACAAGTGTAAATTTTAATTTTTTATTTTCAGTTTATGGGACAAACTCTTATGTTTTCATCACTTTTTTGGGAGTGATTATCACATCCACAAGAAAACCTAAATCGGGCAAGGTAGAAGAATCTTTTTACCCATTCGCCAAGTGTACAAGTTAGGTGGGTCGACAACATATTCCTGTCATGTGACGCACATGCCGTCACCAGTGTCGTATAGAATATATCAGATGTGTTTTCCTGTGGAGGAATCGGTTGACCTATGACCTTACGATCAAATGTTTTCTGTTCCCATTGGAGAGGCACGTCCTTTCGTCTACTAATCGCACGGTTTTGCAGTGCGGTCGCAAAACACAGGCACTAAACTTATTACAGTGAACAGAGATGTCAATGAACGAACGGACAGATAATAACTATGCAAAAATAAAGAAAGTAAAATTTTCCGTCGAGGGAAGATTTGAACCAAGGATCTCTTGTTCAGCAGCTGCTCACGCTACCACGGGACCACGGCGCTTCTAAGCAAATAATGTTGCTTATGTCACCCATGGACTACTCAGTTTGTATATTTTGCTTATTTTTTCACAGTTCCACACAACTTCTTCCTGTTTTCTCAATTGATCTGTGTTCAGTTTATCAAGGCCTATCCACTGTGCCAACTTATAACTGAATCTGAGGGGGGTGCGATGGGGAAGTTCCCTTGTTAGAATCGCACCAAAAGTGGGTGGGGCACGCCAGAAGATTAAAATCTGGCAATACTGTCGATGCAGGAACCCTGCAGATATTAAATGCAGAAACCCGGCATTGGAAAGGTATAATCGAACGCCTTATAACAATTATCCAGTTTCTGGCTGGACAATGTCTTCCCTTAAGAGGAACTTCAGATAAACTGTTCACTCACAACAACGGGAATTTCTTAAAATTTGTCGAATTATTTGGTAAATTTGATTCAGTTCTCAGCGAACATATTAAGTCTTGTCATTATCTGGGTAAAAATCCACAAAATTAAATAATTCACATCCTCCACGAAAAAATTAAAAACAAAATATTATCTTAATTGAGATCTGCTAAAATTTATAGTTTAATTTTGGACTGTACACTAGATATTTCGGGTGTTGACCAAATCACAATGATAGTGCATTTTGTGAATGTGACTTCTACTGATTTTGACACATGTGATGTAAATATTACTGAACATTTTCTTGGATTTGTACCTATAAGAGATACGTCTTGTTTGGGGCTTACAGAGGTAGTCTTGAAACAGATAGAAGAAATGAAAATACCTTTGGAGGGGTCAGGGCTATGATAACGGTTCTAATATGGAAGGCAAGAACGAAAAAGAGGATTTTAGAAGTAAATCCTATTATGTTCCCTGCAGTAGTCATTCCTTGAATCTAGCTGTGAACGTTGCTGCAAAGGGACCAGAATACGCAGTTTCATTCTTTTGTTTGGTGAGAAAAATTTATGATTTATTCGTGCATCTACGCGACGCTGGGCAGTCCTGAATGATCATATATCTGCCCTCACGTCGAAGCCACTGAGTACGACAAGATGGGAAAATAGAATCGATGCAGTCACTCCTCTCAACTATAACGTATGGGAGGTCTATGATGCCCTAGTTGAAATAAGCGAAGACGAAAATAGAGATAGAATGGTTGGACATTAGGCTTGTAGTTTGACAAACCTTATTCGTGATTTTACGTTCCGTTGTTTAGTGGTAATATGGTACGATATATATTTGCATAAATTTATTTCCTGCCAGAAACAAAGACCAACTTAGAACATGAATCACAGCATGAAATATTTGCATTATTTAAGTATACACCATGCTTTTGTCTCTGGCACGGTGCATACTTAACTTATGCAAATATTTTATCCTATGACTCTTGTTATAATTTTATGTTGACAAGAGCGTTTACCAGTGGGCACTTATTCTGAAGTACGCTGAATGCAATCTGGCTGCTGTCTAGAGCCATGGCATGCGATAATTCTTGTTTTTATGTCAATTTTACAAGGGCTGTTCAATAAAGAATGATCATATTTTTATGGTCATAATTTCTCGCGCTAAAATTTAATATTATGATATTCTGTTAGCTAAATGTGCAACAAACACGCCTTAGTAGTTTCATTGTTGGGACTCCTGGTTCCCCCCTGTGAGAGGCAGACAAGGTCAGACATGTTCAGTATCGCCTACCGCTGCAATGGAGGTAACACGCCAGGAACAATATGCGGCTTTGAAATTCTGCTTTCGTCTCAACATATCTTCAGCTGAGGCCTATACGATGTTACAGGAGGCCTATGGGAAGTCTGTTCTTCCCCACAGCACAGCTGGAAGGTGGTTTAAAATGTTTAAAGAGGGGACACAATTTCAAAGGAAGGTGGACCCGGTGCTCCAGTTACTGCTCTTACGAAAGAAAACATCAACACTGCTGCTGTCATTGTGAGAGAGGATCGACGAATTACCTGAGGATCACTTTCTGAATTACTGAACATTTAACTGGGTGCCACCCACACGTTGGTGACAGAAAAATTACACATGACACTTGTTCGTACCCGATGGGTTCCAACACTGTTGATTACCGAACTAAAGGACATTCGCGTGCAAGTCTGCATGCAGTTAAAGTTGATGTTAGAGGAAGATCCGGAGCTTCTTTCAAATGTAATCACTGCTGATGAAACTTGGCTACATCATTTTGATCCTGAGAGCAAACAGCAAAGCTCAGTGTGGAAATCTCCTTCATCACCAACCCCCCCAAAAAATCAAAAGTGGTTGCTTCTGCTAGGAAAGTTATGGTCATCTCATTCTTTGATATTCATGGAATGGTTTATCAGCATGTTGTACGTGCACACACATCAGTAACTGGACAATACTACAAGGATGTCCTGAAAACATTGCAAGTCAATATCAGGCGCAAAAGACCACATTTCCGTGAAGCAGGCTGAATGCTGCAACACGATAATGCGCGACCGAATATTGCCAATGTTGTTGCTGAATATCTTGAAGAAATCAACGTGAAGTACATACCTCACCCACCCTATAGTCCGGATTTAGCCCCATGCGACTTTCCTCCACTCCCTAACATGAAGAAACGTCTTCGTGGGAGGTATTATGAATCATCAGAAGCAGTGGTGAAGGCTGAGGAGGCGATTTTGAAGGACCTCTCAAAAAATGGTTTCCAGCATGTATTTGAAGACTAGCAGAAACGCTGAGAGAAGTGCATGGCATTCATGGGAGGCTACTTTGAGAAGGACAATCAAAATTATGAGGATGAGTAAAGGTATGTTGTCAAAAAAAAAAAAGATCATTCTTTGTTGAACAGCCCACATGTAAATGAGAAGAGCAGCTCGGCTTCAGCCAATGTAAAGTACCACCATGTGATGTAACAAGATCCACTCCTTCTGAAGAAGATATTTTTTGAAATATCTAAACCCCAGGTCAAGGGCTGATAAGCATTTGTTTTGCAGCTGATTGGCTGATTTTTTCAACCTCTTCTGTTTTTCGTGTTAATTTGTCCATTTTCATGAGCTACAAGTAGATAAAGGCAAATTATGTGGACAGGCAACAGATGACGTACTTTCTTTTTTTTTTTTGTTAACTATAAATAGATTGTTGAGTTTTAAGTTTTCTCCTTATATGATGTCACAAGTTTGTTGTCACTCCTTCCATCTTAAATCTTTCAAAGCAAATGGAGTACTATACATAATGTTACAGCACTTCACAAAACATTTCCAGATTAGGTACGGTGATATTCTGTAATGTAACTGATGTGTGCCAGTGACAGAGAGAAGCTACCATATTGATCAGACGGGGCAAGTCAAGCTTACGGCACATACGCTTCTACCATCAATAAGCCATGCGACACGGGATTAATGTCTCAGCAATGCTGTACCAATATTATTATGCCACGAGTTTGTTGCTCGTTTTGTCGGCATTGTTATTAAACCGATCAGTTTTCCCTTTTTCTATGATAACGCAATACTTCAGAGCAATGGACATTTTACGAATAAAAATTACATGTTTATTGAAGAAGGTTTGCTTCAAAACAAAAAATTTTAGCGCAGCTGTTATGGCTGATTGTTGTTTCGGGTTTTTACATGGTTATTAGAAAAAAATAAAAAAAACTGTTACATGTATAATCGAAACCAAACAAATATCGAAAAATACTGTTAAAAAGAAACAAAATACCTGTATCGGTTTTAACCGGTCGGTTTTTTCCACCCCTAATTGGGCAGTTGACCGATATGCACCGCATATATGAGTTCACTGAATGCTGTGAAAGGCAGTCACAACGGCGCTATGCTGAGCTATTCCCGCAGCGATGACAAACTTCTGTGATGTACCTTTGCATCTGAGGGTGCACTACTTTCAGTTTCGTATTGTATTTTTTGGTGATTGCGTATTACAGGCTTTTTCACCCTCATCAAGGTATTGTCACAGAAACAAAGATAATTACGGTAACAAACCGAATAAATCATAATTTTCCATTGATACCCTTTAACAGCAGAGACCCCCCCCCCTGTCCCTTATACCAAAATACTTCAAAAATACTCAACAACGTTCGAAATTTTGCCGATGGAATTCCAGTTCACATCGTATAATCACCTTTTATGAGCCTTTAGAATGTGACCCTGCGCCTAATTATAAATGTATGTAGTCTTCGCAGTAATTAGGCCTTGACAGATAGTAAAATATTAAATGCAGTCACAACACAGATGTTATGTTTCTGCGGTCGGTCTGATTACAAAATTACATGACGTACTAAGTTTTCTCAGGTAGAATTTATCAGCTGCAGTCGATAGCCAAAGAACAGATAAATAAATAAAGCAAAATTAGTGATCTTTAAAGAGAAAGAACACTCAGCCACGAACTTTGGTACAAAATGAATGAGAACACACGGAGGTCAGCTTTCACCACTATTTATTAGACTACACGTACAAGTCCACTTAAACCCGTCGTTCACTTCTCTTTTAGAATTGCTAACGCTCTCAGAACCGGCAAAATATTTTCTAACACAGTCTGGAGCCTCGAAAACAGGACAGTCCAGCTCGAAGTCAATTTTTGTGGTGCGGTTCGTCCTCCACGCTGCCGGAACTTCTCGGCGGACGAGTGTGTATCCATCTCGTACTACTTCCGTTGTCACACGAGCCTTGTTCAAGAGCAGCTCCTTCAACCATTCTTCGAGGGTCCCCGCTGTTAGCGAGTTTATCACCAGGGCTGTCTTCGCCTCTGTATTTTTCCAGTGAATAAAGTCGGTGTTTCCTTCCTGAATTGCAGTTCTGAACTCCTGTAGCCAACCCCCGAGATGGCTTCCGCAGTCTTCCGCCGGTGGAAGTATTTCATGTTCCCGTAGTTTGTAGTTCCCTTTCATGCGGCACTTGTCACCTTCGCACCAAATCTTCATCTCACAGTCTGCATTAACACAACACTCCATAAGATCTATCACCTTGCTTCCGAAGTAGCAACTTTCGCCGTCGGGAAAATGTCCACGTTCCTCGTACATGTTCAGAAAATGTTTACAAGCTGTAGACAGTTGATCTACGGTACACAACGGCGGACAACTGCTCGGGTTGTCTTTGTAGTGATCCTGCAGCATTCGTAGAATCTGAGACGACTTCTCTAGTAAGTAAGCTGTGGGAGAAAACATATCCGCCCCACACATTTGGTCACCTGCCACGGCTTTGAGTATGGTAAGGTCTGACAGGATGATTTCTAGTATGCTGTACGTCTGTAGCAGCGTTACAGTCTTCAAAGAGTACAGACTCGTTGGCGGAGTATCTGTCGCGGGCTCCGCAGTTAGTCTTTGGTGCACGTCTTCCATTGTTTCCATTATATCCCGCACTACATTTTTAAAGCCATTTTCGAGCACACCAGAAGCTATGGCAGAAAATCTGGTGCAAACAGACCTCAGCAGACACAGTTCTAAATAGGAGAAATATCTTTGAAATATCTGCGCTAGAATCTCGTTGGGGATAGATAATATGTTGGTCTGCTGTTGCGGGTTTTTCCAGTCATCGATACTGCGCAGTATCCTACGCTTCGTAACGATCTCAGCCAGTTCTGTTAAAATGCTGATAATTTCCCCAAACGGAAAATGGTTTCCGCAACAGTCTTTCTTCGAACTGTATTCTCCTACCGAAGCAATCTGCGGCGAACTGGCTGATTCGGGACTGTCAGTAATACGATGTAGTTTCTCACAAGACATTTGTATTTGGTTAGAAACTGCGGAAGAATTCGTGCTGTTAATACCGCCGTCCGCCATTGTGTCACAAGTTCTCGCAAGTGAGTGTAACGTCTTTCATTCACGTTAGGTACTACTAGTAAGCCGGTTAATGCACGGCAGCACTGAATATTATCACTTGTTATTATGGAGGTACTTACTTGAGCTTCTTACAGATTTCTGTGTTGTTTCAGTCCATCTCGAATCGTGTTTGAAATTTCGTCCATTTCTCGGCGGTATGAAAAGTATTGAAGTAAAGCGGCTGCAGTTAATTCATTGGGATACTTCACACTTTAAATTTGTTCTAAGTCCATAGAGAAACAAAGAAACTGGCAATATGATCAAAACTTCTCTGGTTCAGGCATGGCACACACAGGCAACAGAGATATCGTAGTGTATGTTATTATCATTACTTACAAATAAACTGAAAAATAATAACAATCTCTGGTCTTTAAAATGATCGATATCAAATGATTCATAAGGATAGTATTGGGAAATTGTGTCTTTACCACATGCACGAGATCTTCATTGGTATGCGGATCATAATAAATAGCACCCAGTGCGCAACAGCTTCCAACTCAAGCATAAATTTGCAAATAGCCACATATTACCAGAAATGCACTGGCCTACCAGAAGAAAAATGCGTGAGTTTTTCAATACTTCCGAAGCGCAGCTAAATGGAATCATACGTATCTACATCTACATCTATACTCTGCAAACCACCGTGAGATGCATGGCAGAGGGTACGTCCCATTCTACCAGTTATTAGACTTTCTTCCTCTTCCATTCACGTCTGAATCGCGGGAAGAATGAGTGTTTCAATGCCTCTATGCGTGCGGTAATTATTCAAATCTTATTCCCACGATCCCTGTGTGACCAATATACAGAGAATTATAGTACGCTCGTGCCCAAAATTAAAGCAACAAACCGCTGTTTCCCCGTCCTTTGTCTAATTCACAATAAAGTCATAAAAATGTCAACCGATGCACGTACGATCGTGTTCTGCACGGATGATGGAATTCCGGTCAACGGGCAACCATGCCAACTGTGACGTGTTTCCGGGTAGTCCCACATCCAGAATCGCTGTGTGTGTCTGTGAAATCTTATGGGACTTAACAGCTAAGGTCATCAGTCCCTAAACTTACACACTACTTAACCTAAATTATCCTAAGGACAAACACACACACCCGTGCCCGAGGGTCCGCAGCTCGTGGTCGTGCGGTAGCGTTCTCGCTTCCCACGCCCGGGTTCCCGGGTTCGATTCCCGGCGGGGTCAGGGATTTTCTCTGCCTCGTGATGACTGGGTGTTGTGTGCTGTCCTTAGGTTAGTTAAGTTTAAGTAGTTCTAAGTTCTAGGGGACTGATGACCATAGATGTTAAGTCCCTTAGTGCTCAGAGCCACTTGAACCATGCCCGAGGGAGGACTCGAACCTCCGTCGGAATCGCTGTGTGTAGTCACCGACGGTGCAGTATGGCACAGAGAAGACACCTACTAGACTCTCTACGGTGGAAGGCCATAGAAGAAATTGAAGCAGGACAGTCGCAATATGTGAATCGTTCTGTTGTTTCTCGGCTGTGGCGACAGTTTATAGAGAACGAAACTGCATCCCAAAGACCAGGGCAGGGCTGACGACGTGTGACATCAGAAAGAGAGGACCGTTATGTGGCTGCAAGGGCACGAGACGGTAGCGCCTTAGTACTGTACGGCAGCTGGCATCAGACCTCGCAGCATCCACTGGACGTGTTGTATCGAGAAGAAGGCTTCGGCAGAGTGACCTTTTTTGTCAGAGATCTGATGTGTGTATACCTCTAACGCGTCTTCACAGAAGGGAGCATCTAGAGTGGAGTCGTCAGCATGCCACCCGGACAGTCGAACAGTGGCCCAATGTTCTTTTCACAGATGAGCCCCGATTTGCTCTGGAGAGTGATTCACATATGGAGGGAACGTGGAACACGATTTCGGGACCCAAACATTGTGGAAAGAGGCCGATATAGAGGAAGATCCCTAATGGTGTGAACAGGATTTATATTGACCGCTTGAAAACCTCTTCATGAAATTGTACAGGTGAATAGCTAGATTTTAAGTGCTGTCAGGAATCTTAATAAGACGTTGGGGCCTAATGTGCGGCTGTTACGAGGTGCTGTGGATACAGATTTCGTACTGATGGACGATAACGTTCGTCCTCATAAAGCACGGGTGCTTTGGAAACAGAAGATAATGCACACATGGCGTGGCCTGTTCGCTCTCCTGATTTGAATCCCATAGAGCATGTCTGGAATGCACTAGGGAGATGGGTTACATCGCGTCAGCATCCACCGACAACTCTATAAGACTTGCGAGCAGCTCTGCAATAAGAATGGGTGTTATTGCCTTAATAAGAGATTGATGAAATCATTCACAGAATGCCCCGTTTTTGTCATGCCTGTATAGCTGCCAGAGGTGGTCACACCCCGTACTGAGCACGTTAACCAGTTGTCGGAATGTGTATACAAATCCGTTAATTTGGAAAAAAACGAAGAACATTTCTGTCTACCGTTATGCATGTTGCAGTAGTTTACGTTCTGTTTTTACACTGCTTCTACTTTGCTATCTCCTATTTATACTGTTTTGTGGCTACAGAAAAGCAACCTTGCAAAATTTCCGTATGTTGCTTTAATTTTGATTTGTAAGTAATATCCTTTGTAGACTGATTACATTTCCCCAGTATTTTATCAATAAACCGAAGCCTTCCACCTATTTTAACCACAACTGTACCTATGTGGTCATTCCATTCGATATCCCTGCGGAGTATTTCACCTAAGTATTTGCCTGAGTTGGCCGATTCCAACAGTGACTCGTTGATATTATAGATTTTTCGTTTTGTGAATTTTACATTTCTGAACATTTAATGCTGTTTGTCAATCTTACCACTTTGAAGTCATATAAAGATCTGACTGAATATTTATGCAGCTTCTCTAAGACAGTACTCCATTATAGACAACCGCATCACCTGCAAAAAGGCAGATGTTAGTATCAATATTGTCTGTGAGGTCATTAATATACAACATGAACGGCAAAGTCCCAACAGTCTTCCTTGGAGTACACCCGAAGTTGCTTCTACATCTGACGAAGACTCTCTGTCCAAGATAACATGCTGTGTCCTCCCTACCAAAAAATCCTAAATCAAGTCACAGATTTCGCTTGATATTCTATATGATCGAACTGCTGACAATAAGCGTAGATGTGGTACTGAGTCAAACGCTTTTCGGAAATCAAGAAACTCTGAGTCTACCTGACTGCCTTGATCCAAAGCTTTCAGTATGCCATGTGAGAAAAGTGCAGGCAGGGTTTCACGTGACTGATGTTTTCGGAATCCATACTGGTTGACATGGAGGAGATCACTATGTTCAACACACCTTACTACATTTGAGCTCAGAATATGCTCTAAGATTCTACAACAAACTGATGTCAAGGATACTGGACGGTAGTTTTGTGCATCGGTTCTACTACTCTTCTTGTAGACCCGTGTGACTTGTGTCTGTTTCCAAGAACTGGACACGGTTTTTTGTTCAAGGGATCTACGATAGATTATAGTTAGAAGAGGGGCGAACTCAGCCGCAAATTCAGTATAGAATCTGACAGGGATTCTATCGGGCTATGAAGCTTTGTTCAATTTTAACGATTTCAGCTGTTTCTCAACACCACTGACACTAATACTTATTTCATTCATCTTTCCAGTGGTACGAGAATTAAATTGGGGCAGTTCTCTTGAGTTTTTCTTTTTAAAGGAACATTTGAAAACGAAGCAAAACATTTCAAATATTGCTTTGCTACCCTCAGATTCAGTTCCTGTCTCATTCGCTAGGCACTGGACACTAACTTTGGTGCCACTAACAGCCTTTACATATGACCAAAATTTCTTTGAGTTTTGCGAAAGACCATGAAGACAATGTTCTGCTACGGTAGTCACTGAAGGCATCAGGCACTGCTCTCGAGACAACCAAAACCAAGAAAAGATTTTGGTCTTATATTAAAGTTCACCAAAGAAGACGAAGTAAATATTTCAGAATGCGAATCAAGAACAGCTGCCAACATGAGTAACGTAGAAGCAGATATCCTTGGAGTAGTGAAGCAACTTAAATCGCGTAACAAAACCAAGTCTTCCGGTCCAGACTGTATACCAGAAAGGTTCCTTTCAGAGTATGCTGATATAATAGCTCCGTACTTAACGATTACATACAACCGTTCGCTCGACGAAAGATCCGCTGGACAGATGCACAGGTCACACCAGTGTTCATGAAAGGTAGTAGGAGTAATCCACTAAATCATAGGTCCATATCATTAACGTCAATATGCGCAGGATTTGGAACATATTTTGAATTAGAAAATTATGAATTACCTCGAAAAGAACGGACTATTGACACTCGGTTAACACGGATTTAGAAAGCATCGTTCTTGTGAAATCAACTAGCTCTTTACCCACATGAAGCGTTGAGTGCTATTGACAAGGGATTTCAAATTGATTCTGTATTTCTAGATTTTCAGAAGCTTTTGACACTGTACCACACAAGCAGCTTGTAGCGAAATTATGAGCTTATGGAATATCGTCTCAGTTATGTGACTGGATTCGTGATTTCCTCTCAGAGAGGTCACAGTTCGTAGTAATTGAGGGAAAGTCATCGATTAAAACAGAAGTGATTTCTGACGTTCCACAAGGTAGTGTTATAGGCCCGTCTGCTGTTCCTTATCTGTATAAACGATTTAGGAGACAATCTGAGCAGCCGTCTTGGGTTGTTTGCAGATGATGCTGTCGTTTATCGACTCGTAAAGTCATCAGAAGATCAAAACAAATTGCAAGACGATTTAGAAAAGATATCTGAATGGTGCGAAAATTGGCAGTTGATCCTAAATAACGAAAAGTGAGAGGTCATCCACATGAGTGCTAAAAGGAATCCGTTACACTTCGGTTACACGATAAATCAGTCAAATCTAAAAGCCATAAATTCAACTAAATACCTTGGTATTACAATTAAGAACAGCCGTCTTAGGTTATTTGCAGATGATGCTGTCGTTTATCGACTAGTAAAGTCATCAGAAGATCAAAACAAATTGCAAGACGATTTAGAAAAGATATCTGAATGGTCCGAAAATTGGCAGTTGATCCTAAATAACGAAAAGTGAGAGGTCATCCACATGAGTGCTAAAAGGAATCCGTTACACTTCGGTTACACGATAAATCAGTCAAATCTAAAGGCCATAAATTCAACTAAATACCTTGGTATTACAATTAATTACAACTTAAATTGGAAGGGACTGATGGAAAATGTTGTGGAGAAGGCTAACCAAAGACTGCGTTTTATCGGGGGGACACTTAGAAAATGTAACAGATCTGCTATAGAGACTGCCTACACCACACTTGTCCATTCTCTTCTGGGTATTGCTATGTGGTGTGGTACCCTTACCAGATGGGATTAACGGAGTACATCGAGAAAGTTCAAAGAAAGGTAGCACGTTTTGTATTATCAAGAAACAGGAGAGAGAGTGTCACTGAAATGATACAGGATTTGGGGCGGACATCATTGAAAGAAAGACATTTTCGTTGTGGCGGAACTTCTCACGAATTTTCAGTCACCAACTTTCTCCTCCGAATGCGAAAATATTTTGTTGACGCCGACCTACGTAGGGAGAAACGATCATCATAATAAAATAAGAGTAATCAGGGCTCAGACGGAAAGATATAGGTGTTCGTTTCTTCCGCATGCTGTAGGAAATTGGAATAATAGAGAACTAGTGTCAAGGTGGTTCAATGAACCTTCGCCCATGCACTTAAATTGATTTGTGGAGTTGCCATGTAGATGAAGATGTAGATAGTTGCCAGTAGCACAAAATCGGAGTCCAGAACATGAGAACGAGTCAGGAAGTGAAAGAAAGCGCAGCAAAACAAAAGCCAAATGTTCCTTCACAAATCAAGTATTAAGGACTGGTGTCATAATTGAATAGCAGTTCCACAGCTAAGGTGAGTGACGTAGTAATTCAGTACTATATAGTGTCACTGAAACAACAGCAAAAAACGCTAAAATTAATAAGACACTAGGGTCTCAACGAGTCCCTATCAAGTTCAATACAGGGTTGTTTAACTGACGAGGCAGTGTAACAGAAATGACGAAAATCTGAACTGGCTGATACGCGACAAGAGATTTCGTAGATCTCACAAGAAACTGCTTCGGAAACTTCAAGTACCGTCTTTGTGTGGAAAAACTATGTACATTCTTCAGTCTCGCTGTCATGAAGAGATTGCGCAGATAAAATTAGGGAATTTACTGGGGCTTAAAAACAATCATTCTTCCCATGCTCCATCATTGAATTGACACAAAACTGTAAAGTTTGTTTCAGAATGCAAATCATTTTATATTCTACGAGAAATATAGGTGGCGTTATTAGGGCACTTTCAAGATATTTCCCCAATTTTTCGTCACCTCGTTACACCCTAAACTGTAACAAATCATCAAAAACAGCATTTGAATTTGATTTTTCCCTTAGTGGCAAGTTATTTGATGCACAAAGCAATACTCAGAAAACAACTGATTTAAACGTAGCACGATTAATTTGCACTAATTTCACAACATTCTCATTGTGCTCTTAGTTTTCTTTGTAATAATATTAATAAAATTACTTGATTTTTCAACTACTCCTTTATACCATTTGGAAATCATGTACATTTTTCTAGACTGATGAAACTTTTTGAAATTGGTGAATGGGCGCCCTATCATCCGGTCCAAATGAAATTTTCTCATACTCTCATCTCCATCATTCTTGAAATTATAATTTTCGTCAGGTTAACAAGTAGTCAATAAGATCTTATACTTTTCTTCAATATAATTTTTGAAATCGCAGATGTTGAGCAGAAGGCTACTAGTCTTTTCATTAAATGCCTTGAAGCCAGTAGAGGTACTGGCTAAATCTATATTTTCTCCTTCACTGCAATTACAGAGATTTTTTAATAGAGATATTTGAGTCTGACTTACCTTTTTCTTGTAATATTTCATCGCAAGTAATACAGTCACTGTCAGTTTTGGTTTTCATTTGTTTACGAGGTACAGAAAATTACGAATATCGATCCTTTTCTTACTCTGTGTTTTTACACCCCTCAACGCACAAAATTTTAAGTGAACCACGCTCATGTTCATGCACCACTGCTCACTTACAACTCATTGTTGACAACAGTAAAATTGAGGGATAATTTCATTAACTGCCCACAGCAATCTCGTGCCTTATCGATCGGCTGGGCCTTGTCTCTTGCATGTCCCACAGTAGCCTGTTCTCATTCACAAAATTTATAAGCATTTTCACGTCCATAGTTGGTAACTGACTACGGAAAACACCCAGATACAAGCAGCAAGAGGCGCTCGCCTGGCGCCGAAAACGTCCAACCAGTCCCAATTTAACCGGGATCGCAGTCTGGCGGCGGTGTACGGGCGTATTCGGCCGACGTCGTCTGTGCAGTAGACGGGTGCCAATGCCGCTACATGCTTTGGGATTAGTTGGCCGTTTGCGGCCGTCCAGTTAGTCAGACGAATACGGCTCCAATGGAGGCTTGGCTTAATTCCTAACAATCACGCACATGAGCCGACATTGGTACGATGGCGTCACAGGCGAAACAAATACTGTGCGACAAACACGTAGAGACACGCTCTGTCAATTGTTGGGTCAGCCACTGTTTACGGATTATTAGTCTCGTGGTTACTAGAGATTCAGATGTGACTTTATTTTATCGCACAAGAAGGTTCGACTGATGAGCAGAGACGTTTTCACATCAAAACTGTGTTTCGTGGTGCGGGGCCTTTGACAGCACCGAACCCATACCTTGAGCTACGTGGATAAGCCCCATCTCGCATTCATCTACGACTTGTTCCCATTGGGTCGTACAATCTACATCGATGCTCCACGAATAACCGTTAAGTGCGTAGCAGGCTTTTTCTATTATACCATCTGTCTCTCTTCCACACTCACCCTGCTTCCTCTAAGTTGTACCCAAAGAAGGTGAGCCGGCCGGTGTGGCCAAGCGGTTCTAGGCGCTACAGTCTGGAACCGCGCGACCGCTACGGTCGCAGGTTCGAATCCTGCCTCGGGCATGGACGTTTGTGATGTCCTTAGGTTAGTTAGATTTAAGTAGTTCTACGTTCTAGGGGACTGATGACCTCAGAAGTTAAGTCCCATAGTGCTCAGAGCCATTTTTGAACCAAAGAAGGTGATTCTGTACTGTGCAGCTTTGGAAGTATCTCTTACTTCCAACAGCCCATTTGAACGTCGATTAATCAAAGCTTGTCATAATGGTGTAGGTGATCAGGAATGGCCGTGCCACGAGCATAGCAACGAGAGCCGCGCAAATTTGACTCGTAACTGAAATGTATTTTGCATTTAAAATTAATGAACGAACAGGAAAACGAATATTGAGCGTTGAAAACGGGAGGAAAGAGTGCACTAGTATTGATTATATTAGATTAGATTAGATTAGATTAATACTAGTTCCATGGATCATGAATACGACATTTCGTAATGATGTGGAACGAGTCGAATTTTCCAGTACATGACATAATTAGGTTAATTTATCAACATACTTAAGTTAATATAACTACTTTTTTTGTGTTTTTTTATTTTTATTTTTTTTTTATTTTTTTATTTTTTAAATATTTTTTTTCTTAATTTATATCTAAAAATTCCTCTATGGAGTAGAAGGAGTTGTCATTCAGAAATTCTTTTAATTTCTTCTTAAATACTTGTTGGTTATCTGTCAGACTTTTGATACTATATGGTAAGTGACCAAAGACTTTAGTGCCAGTATAATTCACCCCTTTCTGTGCCAAAGTTAGATTTAATCTTGAATAGTGAAGATCGTCCTTTCTCCTAGTATTGTAGTTATGCACACTGCTATTACTTTTGAATTGGGTTTGGTTGTTAATAACAAATTTCATAAGAGAGTATATATACTGAGAAGCTACTGTGAATATCCCTAGATCCTTAAATAAATGTCTGCAGGATGATCTTGCGTGGACTCCAGCTATTATTCTGATTACACGCTTCTGTGCAATAAATACTTTATTCCTCAGTGATGAATTACCCCAAAATATGATGCCATATGAAAGCAATGAGTGAAAATATGCGTAGTAAGCTAATTTACTAAGATGTTTATCACCAAAATTTGCAATGACCCTTATTGCATAAGTAGCTGAACTCAAACGTTTCAGCAGATCATCAATGTGTTTCTTCCAATTTAGTCTCTCATCAATGGACATACCTAAAAATTTGGAATATTCTACCTTAGCTATATGCTTCTGATTAAGGTCTATATTTATTAATGGCGTCATACCATTCACTGTACGGAACTGTATGTACTGTGTCTTATCAAAATTCAGTGAGAGTCCGTTTACAAGGAACCACTTAGTAATTTTCTGAAAGACAGTATTGACAATTTCATCAGTTAATTCTTGTTTGTCAGGTGTGATTACTATACTTGTATCATCAGCAAAGAGAACTAACTTTGCCTCTTCATGAATATAGAATGGCAAGTCATTAATATATAATAAGAACAACAAAGGACCCAAGACTGACCCTTGTGGAACCCCATTCTTGATTGTTCCCCAGTTTGAGGAATGTGCTGATCTTTGCATGTTACGAGAACTACTTATTTCAACTTTCTGCACTCTTCCAGTTAGGTACGAATTAAACCATTTGTGCACTGTCCCACTCATGCCATAATACTTGAGCTTGTCTAGCAGAATTTCATGATTTACACAATCAAAAGCCTTTGAGAGATCACAAAAAATCCCAATGGGAGGTGTTTGGTTATTCAGATCATTCAAAATTTGACTGGTGAAAGCATATATGGCATTTTCTGTTGAAAAACCTTTCTGGAAACCAAACTGACATTTTGTTAGTATTTCATTTTAACAGATATGTGAAGCTACTCTTGAATACATTACTTTCTCAAAAATTTTGGATAAAGCTGTTAGAAGGGAGATTGGACGGTAATTGTTGACATCAGATCTATCCCCCTTTTTATGCAAAGGTATAACAATAGCATATTTCAGTCTATCAGGGAAAATGCCCTGTTCCAGAGAGCTATTACACAGGTGGCTGAGAATCTTACTTATCTGTTGAGAACAAGCTTTTAGTATTTTGCTGGAAATGCCATCAATTCCATGTGAGTTTTTGCTTTTAAGCAAGTTTATTATTTTCCTAATTTCAGAGGGAGAAGTGGGTGAGATTTCAATTGTATCAAATTGCATAGGTATGGCCTCTTCCATTAACAGCCTAGCATCTTCTAATGAACACCTGGATCCTACTATATCCACAACATTTAGAAAATGATTATTAAAAATATTTTCAACTTCTGACTTTTTGTTCGTAAAGTTTTCATTCAATTTTATGGTAATACTGTCTTCCTCTGCTCTTGGTTGACCTGTTTCTCTTTTAATAATATTCCAAATTGTTTTAATTTTATTATCAGAGTTGCTGATTTCAGACATGATACACATACTCCTGGATTTTTTAATAACTTTTCTTAATATAACACAGTAGTTTTTATAATTTTTGATAGTTTCTGGGTCACTACTCTTTCTTGCTGTCAGATACATTTCCCTTTTCCGGTTACAAGATATTTTTATACCCTTAGTAAGCCATGGTTTGTTACAAGGTTTCTTACGAGTATATTTAACTATTTTCTTGGGGAAGCAGTTTTCAAATGCATTTACAAAAATGTCATGAAATAAATTATATTTTAAATTGGCATCAGGTTCACGGTACACCTCATCCCAGTCTAACTGCTGTAGGCTTTCCCTGAAATTTGCAATTGTTAAATCGTTGACTGAACGTACTACTTTGGAGGCTGTTTAGTATTGCTGAATGGAGCTATGTCATATATTGTAACCAGCTGTGCACCATGATCAGAAAGACCATTCTCAACAGGCTGAGCATTTATCTGGTTAAACTTATCTTGGTCTATAAAGAAGTTATCTATCAGTGAGCTGCTATCCTTTACCACCCGAGTAGGAAAATCAATAACGGGTGTCAAATTGAAAGAACCAAGTAATACTTCAAGGTCATTTTTCCTATTACCCTCTTTCAGAGAATCTACATTGAAGTCCCCACAAATAATAATTTGCTTCCCCCTGTCTGACAGATAGCACAACAAGGAGTCCAAATTTTTCAGAAATAGATGAAAATTTCCTGATGGGGACCTATATACAGTTACAATTATAAATGTGCCTTTATTTAATTTAAGCTCACAGGCACATGCTTCTATATGTTTCTCTACACAAAACTTTTTTGTTTCTATACTTTTTGCACAATGATAACTTTTGACATATATGGCAACTCCTCCTTTCTCCATATTTTCTCTCATTACATGTGCAGAGAGCTTATAACCACTTACATTTACCTTATCCATATCAGTAACAATGTGATGCTCAGACAGGCATAGTATATCTATTTCATTCTCAGCTTCTAAATCTTCTAAACAAACCAGAAGCTCATCTACTTTATTCTTTAAACTCCCAATATTTTGATGAAATATACTTACATTATTTTTAATTATACTTTTATGAGAACCTTTCCTTGTTCTAACATTTGCAGTACTTTCCTGTCTGAGTTTCTCATTGTGCTTAGGCCTAGTTCCTATACCAGTGGTCACATGGTGTTCAGAGAGGCAGATTATGTCAACTGGGTTGGGTGACTTTAATTCATCAATGGAATTACCTAGGACTGAGATACAACTTGGTGGAGATAAAATTTCTGGTGATTGGTGAAAATTTATAATTGATAGCTGTGATTGGTGATCCAATGCGCTAGAATTGTGCTGTTTAATTTCTTTCCTAAACTGAAGATTTGTTTCAATCCTGACCTCTCGTAGAACTTGACATCTTTCTGTCTTACCTATCCTAAAAAAGGTGCTGCTCCAACACCTGTAACCACTGGTATTTTACCATTCATGGCAGTGCCTCCCCCCCTTAAATTTCCTGCTATTACCCCAGCCAGTATCAGCTTCATGTGTGATCAACCATCTATCGAAGTAAAAGACACAAAAAAATTAGGAAAAACGGCGAAATGTTTGTGAAATGATTTGTCTGAATGGTAACAAAAAAAGAAAAAAGAAAAAGACAAAATAAAAAGAAACAGATTAGAGTAAAATTTAACACGGGTTTGAATGTTGCATGAAATCATTTACAGAAATTCGAATACTGAAGCAAAAATGTGGTTGTCATTGCTTGGCAAAGTCGAGTATTTAAATATCTATAAACATAAACAAAGAACCGTAGAAGTTGGTAAAGTTCGCACAGTAGTTAGAAGGAGCGCTAAACAGAATCCATAGTTTGATTCGAACTGGCCTCTGATTTACTTTTCCATTTTTATAAACTTTTATTTTGGGAAAAGTGAGTGAGCAAGAACAATTATGTTGACAGCACTTGTAAGTGAGACATTAGGTCTTGCGCCACATCTACTCTTTTTCCTCATATTTGGAGGATGCTCTGCTGAAAATTTTTAAGACAGAAAACTGAAATGCTTGGAACTTTTTTACATCTTCAAGCACAGGTGACACACGTGAAGGTCACATAACGACAGATCACATGGTCTATATAATCCATCAGACAAATATCCTCTAGTAATTTCCAAAATTCTAAGATTCTAAGTTAAACATTGAAGTTTACATTCTCAGTCAGCACCTAATCTGCTGTTCATGATTTCGAGCAACATTCAAAGTGTGCCAAATGTTTCTGTAACATATTTTATTTCTTACTTTTAGACCAATTATTTCATAAAACATTTCATCACGCTTTTTATTAATTTTTTTGTTTTTACGCTTTGTTCAGAAAGCATGAAATGTAATATATAAAGATACTGATAATTATTCTGTTGTTATTAAGAGTACACAGATCAAGAGAGTGTATGTGAGGTGTCTACTGAGAATTTGAATTTCAATGTTTAACCCTGAATTTTAAAGAGTACCAGACGATATTTGTCTAGTAGACTTTTCTTAATAACCTTGCTTACTTTCAAGCAATTAACATTAGTTTTGCAAAACTAGACCTCCGACTGGACAATTTGATACCCCCATTTGTGTCTTTCCCCAGTTTCTGTGAGTACGAAAATTTCCTTAAAAAAATGGTTCTAATGGCTCTGAGCACTATGGGACTTAACATCTACGGTCATCAGTCCCCTAGAACGTAGAACTACTTAAACCTAACGAACCTAAAGACAGCACACAACACCCAGTCATCACGAGGCAGAGAAAATCCCTGACCCCACCGGCAATCGAACCCGGGAACCCGGGCGTGAATTTCCTTCAAATCACAAATAATTTTTCAAATTCCTCTGGTACTCCAAACCAATTAAATCCTCTTTTGCAAAACTAGACCTCAGGCTGATCAGTTTTACACCCATTAGCCCATTTCCGACCATTTGTTTGGCAATGGAAATCAGGATAAAAATGTTATCTTGAATCACTAATTAAATTTGTATAAATACCATGGCAAACCTACATTTCTAGCATTTGTAGATTTAGAGAAAGCTTTTGACAATGTTGACTGGAATACTTTTTTTCAAATTCTGAAGGTGGCAGGGGTAAACTACAGGGAGCGAAAGGCTATTTACAATTTGTACAGAAACCAGATGGCAGTTATAAGAGTCGAGGGACATGAAAGGGAAGCAGCGGTTGGGAAGGGAGTGAGACAGGGTTGTAGCCTGTCCCCGATGTTATTCAATCTGTATATTGAGCAAGCAGTGAAGGAAACAAAAGAAAAATTCGGAGTAGGTATTAAAATTCATGGAGAAGAAATAAAAACTTTGAGGTTCGCCGATGACATTGTAATTCTGTCAGAGACAGCAAAGGACTTGGAAGAGCAGTTGAACGGAATGGACAGTGTCTTGAAAGGAGGATATAAGATGAACATCAACAAAAGCAAAACAAGGATAATGGAATGTAGTCTAATTAAGTTGGGTGATGCTGAGGGAATTAGATTAGGAAATGAGGCACTTAAAGTAGTAAAGGAGTTTGCTATTCGGGGAGCAAAATAACTGATGATGGTCGAAGTATAGAGGATATAAAATGTAGACTGGCAATGGCAAGGAAAGCGTTTCTGAAGAAGAGAAATTTGTTAACATCGAGTATTGATTTAAGTGTCAGGAAGTCGTTTCTGAAAGTATTTGTATGGAGTGTAGCCATGTATGGAAGTGAAACATGGACGATAAATACTTTAGACAAGAAGAGAATAGAAGCTTTCGAAATGTGGTGCTACAGAAGAATGCTGAATATTAGATGGGTAGATCACATAACTAATGAGGAGGTATTGAATAGAATTGGGGAGAAGGGGAGTTTGTGGCACAACTTGACAAGAAGAAGGGACCGGTTGACAGGACATGTTCTGAGGCATCAAGAGATCACAAATTTAGCATTGGAGGGCAGCGTGGAGGGTAAAAATCGTAGAGGGAGACCAAGAGATGAATACACTAAGCAGATTCAGAAGGATGTAGGTTGCAGTAAGTACTGTGAGATGAAGAAGCTTGCACAGGATAGAGTAGCATGGAGAGCTGCATCAAACCAGTCTCAGGACTGAAGACAACAACAACAACAACAACAACAACAACATAAATACCATCGTCACTTTCGAGCAAATAAGCCATTTCTTGCAGAGGCAGACCTCTCGCTGGTCCATCTGACACCCCATGTCTTCATTTCCCACTCCTTTTTTGGCTATGAGAATTAGGACAAAAATCCATCATGTAATTTATAGGGACTCTTTGTTTTCACTCTGCTCAAGCATTGGACCAAAAGTGGTATTAAGGCAGCGTCTAAAGGATTGAGACAAACGAGAGAGAGAAAAACTAGCAATGAGAAAGAACAGTGAAACGTGATGGACTCAGTTATCTAGTGTACAGCCCGTCGTATCTCGCCGTGTTGATGCAGACGGCAGCCAACGGTTGTCTTCCGATGGCGTGGACCACATGGATTATTTGCACCCCGCGAATAGTAAACGATATATGCGATTTTGAAAAACTCATACTATCCCCATGAGTACGTGCGGCCTGGGAGCCAGACCTTCCCCAACATGGCGACTACCACGAGATGGATGCCGACTATGCAGACTCTACATGTTGACTGCTCCAAGACACTGACAGAAGTGAAGCTGAGTGTCCTAGCTGGATCCTACAGAAAAACTAGGTTACAGCAAGAAAACAGCAGACTACCAGGGAAAGGGGCTATACACATGCACCAATTTATTGGAAACCGACCGACAGACCAATTTCGTGGCAGCTACACACCTCCCTACCAACTGCGTTCAGATACTACAGCGCCGCCCTGTTGTTGTGATGTGTTTATCTTTCACTCACTGAAATTGTGTTCTACGCCATCCCGCTTGGTTTTACACAGAAACAAAATTGCGGTTTGCCTTGGCTGTTTTAGAGGTAACAAGGCAAACAAAAACAAAACAAAAATTCAAAAGGAAGCATTGTTCAAAGAAGTGGCTAATGCAAAGAAAGATATTCAAGCAAACGCTAAAGCTTTCGCGGCTCCCCCACTCTTCCCTCCTATTAGTAGCCGCAACGGGAAGTGACGTCAAACCAACGTGACGCTCCATGCGGCATTCGCCATATTGGTTTCGTGGCGTTTTGCTTTCTTGTATTATAACTTGCAGCATGCTGTTTCGAGAGAATGGCGCACTGAAGATTTATCACGAATACGTCAACCTTTGTACGAATTCTTGTAATGATTGACAGTAAAAGCCTTCGAGACACCGCGAGGTTAATAACAATGCTAGTTGTTACGTCTGTTCACCGTGACCGGTCGTGTGGTCAGAGACTTCGAGTAAGGATGTCAAGAATAGCGAGTTCTCATCGAGCAGTACGCTAATATGTTTCTTCATCGTCGCCTTTTGTAGTAGTTTGTGGGACCAACAATTACATTGTATTTGTCCTTGCGTGAAGCTACCATGCCGTATTTGGTGGACTCCGTATTTACACTTGTATATTACGGAGATGCACAGTCTTAGTGACAAACTGCGTTAACGATTTCTCCAAAATGTGTCATTTTTAGTGTCTTTTTTCCGCTGAAGTGTTGGGAAATGTACGGAAATGTGAAATGTGTGGAGATAGTGCACTGTGCACTGGAATGGAGTTAAGGCTTCGCATTGAACATATGTGAGTTGACTCTGTTTGCTGGCTTCTGATAACTTCTGAAGAGCAGTAATTACTGACGACCGATGTAACCTGAATAAAGACAAGCTTTAACACTATTGATTATTAGCAACCTGAGGCATTTACGTTAGTGATTGTTCTACATTTCAGTAGCTGCTATGTAAGAGGTAGATTCTGGTGCCTGCAGTAACGTATGCGAAGCACTTGAAGAATTTAATTAACGTAACTAATATATAAGGAAGATAATGTCAATGCTGTTGTTGTGGTCTTCAGTCCTGAGACTGGTTTGATGCAGCTGTCCATGCTACTCTATCCTGTGCAAGTTTCTTCATCTCCCAGTACCTACTGCAGCCTACATCCTTCTGAATCTGCTTAGTGTATTCATCTCTTGGTCTCCCTCTACAATTTTTATCCTCCACGCTGCCCTCTAGTACCAAATTGGTGATCCCTTGATTCCTCAGAACATGTCCTACCAACCGATCCCTTCTTCTAGTCAAGTTGTGCCACAAACTCCTCTTCTCCCCAATTCTATTCAATACCTCCTCGTTAGTTATGTGATCTACCCATCTAATATTCAGCATTCTTCTGTAGTACCACATTTCGAAAGCTTCTATTCTCTTCTTGTCTAAACTATTTATCGTCCATGTTTCACTTCCATACATGGCTACACTCCATACAAATACTTTCAGAAACGACTTCCTGACACTTAAATCAATACTCGATGTTAACAAATTTCTCTTCTTCAGAAACGAAACGCTTTCCTTGCCATTGCCAGTCTACATTTTATATCCTCTATACTTCGACCATCATCAGTTATTTTGCTCCCCAAATAGCAAAACTCCTTTACTACTTTAAGTGTCTCATTTCCTAATCTAATTCCCTCAGCATCATCCGACTTCATTCGACTACATTCCATTATCCTCGTTTTGCTTTTGTTGATGTTCATCTTATACCCTTCTTTCACGATACTGTCCATTCCGTTCAACTGTTCTTCCATATTCTTTGCTATCTCTGATAGAATTACTATGTCATTGGCAAACCTCAAAGTTTTTATTTCTTCTCCATGGATTTTAATACCTACTCCGAACTTTTCTTTTGTTTCCTTTACTGCTTGCTCAATATACAGATTGAATAGCATCGGGGAGAGGCTACAACCCTGTCTCACTCCTTTCCCAACCACTGCTTCCCTTTCATGTTCCTCGACTCTTATAATTGCCATCTGGTTTCTGTACAAATTGTAAATAGCCTTCCGCTCCCTGTATATTACCCCTGCCACCTTCAGAATTTGAAAGAGAGTATTCCAGTCAACATTGTCAAAAGCTTTCTCTAAGTCTACAAATGCTAGAAACGTAGGTTAGCCTTTCCTTAATCTAGCTTCTAAGATAAGTCGTAGGGTCAGTATTGCCTCACGTGTTCCAACATTTCTACGGAATCCAAACTGATCTTCCCCGAGGCCAGCTTCTACCAGTTTTTCCATTCGTCTGTAAAGAATTCGCGTTAGTATTTTGCAGCTGTGACTTATTAAACTGATAGTTCGGTAATTTTCACATCCGTCAATAAAATATGATTAATGAAATGTGAAATAGGCACACGATCTGTCATATAGGTTACTTGATAAAATCTACTATATAGCTTAGAGATCAAACAGCGTGATTCTGGGTAAACCGTTTTTATTTATCATTAAAAATATCATAACAGTGATACACCAGCCGTGTAAATACATTTACTATCAAAGTACTCAACGAGAAAGCTCAGGTCTTTCGTATATCAAGGTGGTTTGAAAAGTTCTCGGAACGGAATAGGAGGAAAGTACTTACTGTGGTGTCACCGCCAGACACCACACTTGCTAGGTGGTAGCTTTAAATCGGCCGCGGTCCATTAGTACATGTCGGACCCGCGTGTCGCCACTGTCAGGGATCGCAGACTGAGCGCCACCACAAGGCAGGTCTCGAGATACGGAATAGCACTCGCCCCAGTTGTACGGACGATTTTGCTAGCGACTACACTGACGAGCCTCGCTCCTTTGCCGAGCAGATAGTTAGAATAGCCTTCAGCTAAGTCAGTGGCTGCGACCTAGCAAGGCGCCATTAGTAACATTGCATGTATCTAAAGAGTCTCACTTGTATCGCCACAATCTCCAGATGCACCAAAAGGATGGATTAAAGTTAAGTATTCCAGAAGCTACGTACTTTTCTTTATAGCATTTATTACGTATCCTGTTTCAGACCTCCCGCCATCCAGCTTTAGCATAGCGCGTGCCTTTCGGCTTCCTCTCATTGTGTCTAGGTTGTCTTGTCTAGACACTACAATTACCTCACTGAAACTTTTTTTTATTTTTCAATGTAGCTTCCTTGTAGATTAATGCACTTGATCCAACGATGTTCCAGTGCCTTGATCCCATTTCGAAAATGAGTTTCCTCCAGGCCTGCGAAATAGATGTCAACTCCTGCTATCAATTCTTCGTTTGAAGTAAATCTTCGTCCACCAAGAAAAATTTTCAGTTTTGGAAAGAGATGGAAGTCTGACGGAGCCGTATCAGGTGAATAAGGCGTGTGTGGCAACAATTCATATCTTAGTTCGTGTAATTTTGCCGTGGCGACGGCACACGTGTGCGGGCGCGCATTGTCTTGATGGAAGATGACTTTCTCCTTGTTAAACCTGGCCTTTTTTCGCGTATCTTTTGTAGCAATTTGTCCAGGTGGTTAGCATAGTATTCTCCAGTAATTGTTTGCCCAATGGAGAGATAATCTACGTACAGAATCCCCTTCGCCTGCTGAGCTGAGTGGTAACGTGCTTGAATCCCATGCAAGTGGGCTCGGGTTAGATTCCCGGCCGGGTCGGAGATTTTCTCCGCTCGTGGACTGGGTGTTGTGTCGTCCTCGTCATCATTTCATCTTCATCACCGGCGCGCAAGTTGCCCTGAAATAAGACTTGCACTTGGCGGTCGAAGTTCCCCGAATGGGGCCTCCCGGCCAACGATGCCATACGCTCATTTTCATCTCCATCCCCTTCACATCCCAGAACACTGATGCCATGACCTTTCTCGCCGAAGGAATTGTTCAAAAAAATTTTCAAATGTGTGTGAAATTTTATGGGACTTAACTGCTAAGGTCATCAGTCCCTAAGCTTACACACTACTTTACCTAAATTACCCTAAGGACAAACACACACACCCATGCCCCGAGGGAGGACTCGAACCTCCGCCGGGACCAGCCACACGAAGGAATTGTCTTTGCTTCCTTTGGTGGCGGAGAATCAGCATGTTTCCACTGCTTTACCTGTTGTTTTGTCCTTGGGGTATAATAGTGCAAGTTTAATCTGTGGTGACAAACCAGCGCAAAAAGTCTTGTTCGTTTCTCCTGAAACAGGCCAAAAATTGTTCCGATATGTCCATTCTCATGCGTTTTTGATCCAGCATCAAGAGTCGTCGCACACATCTTGCAGATATTTTTTTCATTTCCAGATCTTCAGTTAAAATGTGATATACTCTTTCAGACGATAATCTATCAAGCGTGAGCAATTTCACGCACTTTCAATCGGCGATCCTACATGGCCATTTTGTGCATTTTTGCAATGATTTCTGGAGTAGCGACACATCTTGGCTGACCACTGCGCGGATCATTATCTAAGCTCTCCCGACTAAATTTAAATTCGTTTGTCAACTTGACAAGAGTTGAATATGATGTAACAGTCCCCCTCCGCCAGTGTATTCTGGAAATCGGCATGAATGTCCTTTGCTTTCATATCTTTCTTTATGAAGTACTTAATCACTGCTCGAATCTCAATTTTTTCCATCTTCGCAAATCAACAGAGCCACGCCATCGCCACAGCTCTCTTCCAAGAGCAGTGACGTGGCACATGTTTACGGACAACAGCCCAATGAAAATCACGTGAACAACTCGTTGCGCTAGCGCTCACCTCTCGTGGTGCTTCCGTGAAATTTTCAAACCATCCTCGTATTTTCAGTTTTAATCAGTATTATAGATATACGTTCATATTCCTTTACTTTAACGTAAATTTATTATGCTTTTTCTTTTGAAAAAAAGCTTATGCTTATTTACTCCGTTCACGCCTGGTGCAAGCATCTTTGACGCATTTTATCGTCTTTCTTACGTCCCCGGTTCGACTTAATTACTGAGAATAAAATATTTAGCTGTTGTTTCTGTGATTTCCGAAGGTTCCTGAGAGAAACGAAACGGTGCTTTACAGGACAGTTTATGTACGATTCTCTTTTAACGTACAGATATTTGCTGAATGATGTCTTTTTCGAAACTTACTGGCAGATTAAAACTGTGTGCCTGACCGAGACTCGAACTTGGGACCTTTGCCTTTCGCGAGTGCTCTACTATCTGAGCTACCCAAGCACGACTCACGGCTCGTCCTCACAGCTTTATTTCTGCCAGTACCTTGTCTCCTACCTACCTAACTTTACAGAAGCTCTCCTGCGAACCTTGCAGAACTAGCACTCCTGAAAAAAAGGATATTGCGAAGACATGCCTTAGCCACAGCCTTGGGGATGTTTCCAGAATGAGATTTTCTCTCTGCAGCAGAGTGTGCGCTGATTTGGAAGGTAGGAGACGAGGTACTGGCAGGAGTAAAGCTGTGAGGACGGGGCGTGAGTCGTGCTTGGGTAGCTCAGATGGTAGAGCACTTGCCCGCGAAAGGCAAAGGTCCTGAGTTGGAGTCCTCGGTCCGGCACACAGTTTTAATCTGCCAGGGAGTTTCATAACAGCGCACACTCCACTGCAGAGTGAAAATCTCATTCTGGACGTCTTTTCCTTTAATAACGAAAAAAAAAGCTAGAAAACACAGGAGGACCTGACCCGTTATGGAAACACGTCGTATACGTGCCCAGCAAAGTAGAGTATTGTTCGTTACACATTCAGCTTAATCAGTGAATGTGGAACGTAGGAAACTATGTGGAATGTAATACCTACATTATTTAACGTATCAAATAAGTCACCGCAACTGTAGCCTAATGGAAAACCACACAGACGTGATAAGAACTCGTAAAAAGCAATAAAACTGTTTCTCAAGACAGGAGAAACCAGTTCCGCAATTGTTGCTAAATCTGAGACACAAACGGCAAGAATCTGCAACATATTCGCTTTTGGAGGAAAAGTGTTCACATTTACAAAAATATTTGTGTATTAGAAAGTATAGCGAAGTATAAGAAAAGACGAATCATTGAAATCTATAAAAAAAAAATTTTAAATGTCAAGGAAAGTGCCTATGATAATAACAGACAGCAACAAAAATATATGCTTCTCATCCTAGAAATGTTTATATTCTCTTGCTTCCAGCGGCATAAGCTGTAAATATAAACATATTCGAAAGTATTTCTTCATGAATGAGTTGTTGCTTATGCCACTGAATCAGTGTGATTCGGCTTTTTTTAAGATGTATTTCATGATATTACATGTAACTTACTAACACAAAAATATAACAACTATTGCGTTAATTAAGGGGAAAACAATTAAAAACAAACATTATCCTTACGATGAACATGACTCTCTGCTTCCTCACCGCTTGGAGCGCTAGTCACGCTAACGGTAACAACTTCCGCAGCATAGAGAGTCACTCATGACTCTATTTATTAGACTGCAGCCACACTCAGCTCACAGGAAATGTGCTGCTGGACACGTACACGTCACTTTGACGTCACTTCTGGTATTGGGATTTGAGCAGGCTTTAAACTCACGTGAAATACACCCACGCTCTGTCACTTAAGGGCTTGGCAGCCTATGATTTTCGTTATTATGTAACATGTATGTCGGAGCCGCTGAACATCATCAATCCATTTTAACCGAAAAGAATACAGTCATGAGAGAGGATGTAAGCTGTGAGGAGAGGCTATTAGCTACATAAAGGTTTCTAGCCACTGGCAGAAATTAAGAGTATGTACCTCAAATTCAGTGCAGTTGTATCTTCACAACTATTATCTAAAATGATTCCTGAAGCCTGCAACATTATTTATAGACGCCTAAGGAGATACATCATGGTGAAGCAAAATAAGTAAATCAAACGACGGTCTTGTAAATGTTAAATCAAACAATGGAAAATCCACGTTTGAATGTAACAATATTATGAGAAGGAAAGTTACTACTCACCATATAGCAGAGATGCTGAGTCGCAGATAGGCACAACAAAGGGACTCTCCTCCAGCTACCATTACCGCTTTTTGGTCAGAAGTACCTTCAGCAAAGACCGTGCTTATATGGCCTTAATTAGTGATGTTTAGAAGGTGTTGCAATTTGTAAAGAACATAAAAATTCGATTAAATAAAAACAAAAGAATCTATACAGGCCATACAGTCTATGCGAGCGAAACAGAGGGCGATAAGCTAGTCGTAAATGAAATTTAAGATCCAATCGGTCTGTATTTCGGTTTTCAGATTTAATTTCCGCAAAGCTTCGGAAACAAAACCTAAAAATGGAAATATAGAAGCTCGACAACATTTATTCATAAATTGTATATCTTTTACTTTCTCTGTGCGCCACGTGAAACCATTATGGATTCGTGAAAAATCTGTCATTAAAGATTGGTCCATCTCGTACTCTGTCATTGTATATTAGATCAGGGTTTTATCCCTGTCGCAGTGACAAAAGACGAACTTCTGTCGTGCTGTTGGCTACACATGACACAATTTGTCGGACGAAGCGCTGCGGGTGGGGTCTGCTGTCGAGTGGTCGTACGCAAGGTCCTCCTGACAAAAAAGTTGGACATTTGGTTGGCCAAAGCGCCTACACGCGTCCAATTTGTCGGTCCGTTGGTGCGTGTGTAGGGCCCGTAAGAACTATTTCTATTACTACCCTAAATGGCTGTTACTACAGAAAGCTGCGTCTGTCTTAGAAGCGAGTTCTGAGGGAACTTTCGAGACCTGTTAGGTTGCCACTAACTGACTGGTCCTAACCAACTCCCACCTCCCTGCACGCCCGGCGTCCTTCTTCAAATCGAGGAGCCTCTCTGGCTGTCGCCGCCATGTTGATGACTATCTCTGATTACAGGTTGAAAGGCGTTGCATTAAAATTGTGGCACAGATTTTCGGTGGGCGTGTGGAGATGGTTGAACGAGCATGGACGTGAACCAGCTTTAATTAAATATTGTTAGCAGTATGAACCATGCAAATACGAGTGTGTGTGTGTAAGACAAAACAAACTAGGTGTTTGCACTCAGTTCTCTAAAAGACTTGACCCTTAGTACAGTAACATTAACATTCAGGAAAATCATACCTCGTCCCAGAACAATAAAAAATCTTAAGTTACTTCCATGTTCCATGGATCATCTTTCAAGATCAATCATAATGATGTGGCACTCCTCAGGCATGGATGTGCGTGTTATTCTTAGCATAAGTTACTTTAAGTAGGGTGTAAGTCTAAGGACCGATGACCTCAGCAGTTTGGTCCCTTAGGAATTCACTCACATTTGAACACATTTGATTTGGAACTAGTAATTTGCGAATATGGTTTTTAATTTCCCACTAACACAACTGGGCTATTGTCATCATCTTGGATTTTTAATATTGCGTAATAATTGGCTCTTGATAAGAATAGGGAAGGGGAGGGGGAGAGAGAGTGGCCATAAGGATGATGAGGTCACTGATAAGGATGGTGTCATTGATAACATCGCTGTCCCTGCACCTGAATGTAGGCAATCCCAATGCAAAGATCAAAGACAATCAAAGTCAGCATTGCTACACTACTGATGGTCTGCGACCCCACTGCTGTGGTGCCTCTGCGCTATAAATAAATAGAGGTAATTCATAAACGCAATTTCCTTTTAGTCTGTTATTTAGGTACAACAACAGACTGAGTATTGCATGTTGCAGCTGAATTACGTCTACGTTTGCATCTACAAAGATGCTCCCCAAGGCACCGTACGGTGCGTGGCGGAGGACACCCTGTACACGACTTGTCATTTCCTTTTCTGTTCCACTCGCAAATAGAGCGACGGAAAAACGACTGTCTGTGTGCCTCTATACGAGCCCTAATTTCTAGTATCTTATCTTCGTGGTCGTCACGCGCATTGTATGTTAGCCGCAGTAGAATCGTTTGGTAGTCAACTACAAATGCCGGTTCTCTAAATTTTCTCAACGGCGTTTCTCGAAAAGAACGTCGCCTTCCCTCCAGGGATTCCCATTTGAGTTCCCGTAGTATCTCCGTAACACTTACGTGTTGGTCTAACCTACCGGTAACAAATCTAGCAGCCTGCCTCTGAACTGATTCAATGTCTTCCTTATAATACAAGCTGGTACGGATCGCAAACACTTGAGCAGTATTCAAGAATAGGTCGCACCAGCGTCCTGCATGCCGTCTCCTTCACAGGTGAACCACTCTTCCCTAAAATTCTCCCAATAAACCGAAGTCGACCATTGCCTTTCCTACCACAGTTCTCACACGCTCGTTCCATTTCGTACAGCTTCAGAACGTCACACCCTGATATTCAAATGACTTGACTGTGTTAAGCAGGACACCAGCAATACTGTATCCGAACATTAGAGGTGTGATCTTCCTACTCATCTGCATTAACTAACATTTTTCCACATTTAGAGCTAGCTGCCATTCATCACACCAACTAGAAATTTTGTCTAAGATGTCTTGTATCTTCCTACAATCACTAAACTTCGTCACCTTATAACACTATCGTCTGCTACTGCTATACCATAACCTTAAAGTTGGAGGTAGGTCGTGAAATGAAAACTATCTTGTTAAAGTAATTATGGTATAAAGCAACAGTGTAGTGTTACCCTCTGAGAGGAATTTTGTTATGGTTCAAATGGTTCAAATGGCTCTGAGCACTATGGGACTTAACTACTGTGGTCATCAGTCCCCTAGAACTTAGAACTACTTAAACCTAACTAACCTAAGGACATCACACACATCCATGCCTGAGGCAGGATTCGAACCTGCGACCGTAGCAGTAGCGCGGTTCCGGACTGCGCGCCTAGAACCGCTAGACCACCGCGGCCGGCAATTTTGTTATGTTGGCCGTGTTGTTATACCTAACGGAGGTGGCTTATCGGAAGTGAAAGTCAGAATTACGTAAATATTTAAACAGTAACAAACGATATTTTACCTATCTACACTGTTCAAAGAATAAGGAAAACGGTCGCCAGCCTAATTAGGCAAGAGAATGATTGACATTCTTGTTCAAGAAAATAAGTATGAGTAACTTTAACGGACAAACACAACCTGTACTTTGCCACACTCGAGTGCAATGAACTCTGGCACCTGAATACAGTATGTTCACGTTAAGGTGGGACTACCACATCAGAACAAACTATTTGCATAAATATAACGTTATAACACTACACACTATTACCTTCAGGGATTATTCAAACGGAATGGTCTTTGTAACATTACTATAAATATTCACTGTAGACTCATAAATTGGGCATAGGTTCAGTACTACTTCTCAAACATTTTCCCAGCTGACATGAAATTGTAAATGTAATTCACTGAAAAATTATGAACTAGTCACAGGTTAAGTCTCTCTCAGCTAAATACTTTTCTATTTAGAATGAAAGTTAAATGGAATTCACTAACAGGTTACTTCTCACTGTCTTTTGAATAAAGAAATTATTGTTTTCATAAATAGTGGTCTTTCTATTAATCGTTACCTAGCATGAGCACAATAGACAAACTGTTGGTCCTGTTACGCCACTAATATGCACTTTTAATACACAAGAGGAGCCCAATATTGTATAGAATTTGACTTGAATAGCAAGAGTAATTAAAACTTTCTTTAACTTAGTAACTTTGTCCATTTGAACTTTTTTCAATGGAGGGGGGGGGGGGGCTTAATCTTGACCACTGTAGCAGAGCAAACTAAACACACTTTCAATACACTAGAGAAACAAGTACTTAGCGAGCATGAACATATAACTCTCAACAGTTGCAGTTCAAACTTTTACTATAGTGAAACACAAATTTGAAATATTTGTAAGATCCTTTCGGCAAACAATATTAATTGTAGCACACTCTAATGCCATATTAATTTTAATATGCCCTCAATAAAGGACACTCGGTAAACACTTTAGCGTGGGACGGACCCTAAGTGGATATGTGACTGAGAATAAATCACTGTAGGTACAAGAGTTCAGTCAAATTTTACGTTATATTTGGGTACACTATAACATCCTATGAGCTGATCCTCCACTGTACATTACTATAGTGTTACATTACAGTGATTGCGCAATGTGGTGGCGATTGCATGTTGGTAGGTGGATTTGCAGGTAGAATTGCTGGACTCTGTCATTTCTTGGTGGCGATGGTATATACCAATTCCAGAATAGTTCCAGCTCTTTATCCATCCATCCGAGGCATTGGAAAGCGTCAGGAAAAGCCTCTCTCGGAACCAGCACAATACACAACTTTTACATGAGCAGTTGATAGTTTGGTAGCTCATCCCCGACTGACTCTTTGTTCCACCTTTTCTACCTAGGCCAACCACAATTAGCGCGCGCTGCATGCTTCCGTTCCCGAGGGGAACCACAACACCTTTTATATATGACATAACTAAGAACCCTAAGTGAAGGTCAGCGGTTTACATAATAGTAACCAAACATATTAATTAAAACAGAACATTTGCACATATTGGTATTTCTACAAAAAATTATTTAAACAAAATTATTCAATCTCAAAGATAACCAAAGACATTAAGTGCGAAAGACAAACATATCATTTGCTCATATCGTACATATGACATAGGTCAAACTTCCCACATTCTTAAAAAACATCAAAGTTTATAACAGAGAAAAGAATAAACACTCTCATGGTATGGATTCAATCCAACAACATTTACAGAAACTCAACGATATAACATTAAATAAAACAAAAGGCAAAATAAATCAGTAGAGCAATAGAGGTAAGGTGTTACAACGTTACCGTACAACACGGCAACGTTAGCAAACAACCGCAGATTGCTGCTCACCCTGTCAGCCAAATCATTTATGTATACAGAGAGCAACAGCGGACCTATCACACTTCCCTGGGGCACTCCTGACGATAACCTTGTGAAAAAAGGGCAAGCTGAGTTTCGCATGAACGATGCTTTTTAAAACCATGCTGATTCGTGCACATAAGCTTCTCAGTCCCAAGGAAGTTTATTATATTCGAACTGAGAATATGTTCGAGGATTCTGTAGCAAATAGGAGTTATGGATATTGGTCTGTAATTAACATGAGTATAGCACAGAACTTTTTAACGCAACTTCAAAGATGTTAGTATCACTAAGCACCATGGTGTTTAAGAGAAAAACCTACATTAAATATCTACAAAAAATAAAAAAGATAATAAGTTTTAAAAAAGGAGAAAGTCTACTTACTACCATCTAGCCATCCGGCACACAGATATTATGTTCATTCCGAATCCAGAAGGCACGTGCTACTAGTCTACAGTAATATGCTGCGTTGCTGGATCACAGATTTTGTACTTCATAATATTGGACTACACTACTATACAACACCATACTATATGAGCGCTACACAATACTACACTACACTTTTGTGCTCTGTACCAGAACCGAGTGAGATTTCTCATTTGTCTGGATGGTTGGCCTCTGGCGTGCAGAGGTGCAATTCAGGTTTCACAGCGCCTCTGTCGGTGTGCCACCAGAATGCGGGGGTTGGGAGATGGCTGTCAGGGTTTCAGGAAATCCCTGCTCTTGCTTCCCGAGGCTCCTCTCCCAACTGGTTCCGGAAGATTGTCGTACGTGGATGTTGTGACATGGTCATGATATGTGCCCTCTTCTTGGTTGTCTCTCAGTCATGTAGATTTGTAGCTCATTAGCTGATATTTCAGCTGTGAGCGAGATTATGTTATGCCACAGTTCTTTGTTCCTTATTATGTTATAGACCGTTGTATTACTAAAGACGTTCCTGTCCTGGTCTGTAACATCTCGTTTAATGGCACATTCCCAGACGTTGTGATCTGGTGTGCAAATTGCTCCACATTCACAAGTGTCGATGGCGCTTTGTTGTACGTATTTTCAGTAAGTATGTCGGATGCGGATATGTTCCGAGAGGTAGTATCTAGCTTCCTTGGCCGGAAGTATGACATTCTTCAACTTTCTTTTATGTTAGGACGGAACTGATAAGTTCTCCTACCTGTTTCTGCCCTGTCCCAGATTTCGTGCCATTTTCTATGAATGCACGCCTTTATTTTCTTTATCTATGTGGCTCTTCTGCCCAGTATCTCCTTTACCTTATGATACTCGCCATTTCCGACCCACTATTGTACACTTCCCTTTCTTACTGTCAGGTCTACAAGTAGCAAACACAATGTGACCAGCACCGCCTTAGTCGGTGTTGTTCTATACGCGCCCGTCAGGCGCAAGAGTACTCTCCTCTGTGCTCGCCATATAGCCTTTGCTGTCCTTACCTTTCTGGCTCTATGGGCCCAAACGCTCGACCCGTAGCCCACAACAGCGATTAAGATTGTACTGCGGTACGTTCTTACTGCACTTAGTGACGGATGAAAACTTCTTTGGCCAATTGTTGCTGTTTTGATCAGGATTTTAATGCCTTTGACGGACAATTTCTACACGTGTATTAACGTTTTGCTTTTCTATAGAACGGAAAACCAGTCCAAATTGCCATTTTTTTAATTTTATTCATTCGATGACTAGTTTCGGGCCGTGAGCCATATTCAAATCATCATAACAAAGTCAAAAATGGTATTTTCTAAGATGTCAAAAATGTGCAGTGAACATTTACAGTGCATACAGATAGCTGCTTTTTCGCTTTTCGTCGATGTTTGTACCAAAAGTACCTCTATACTTCCTTTCTTCCCACAAGGCTTCTACGCATCAGTTGCTTAGTCTTTCAAGAACTACCCTACTGTTTTCCTCTTATTAGGCCTTATGTTAGCAGATATTATAATCAGCAGAGCGTCTGCGTAGGCGACGCAATCTGCAGTGTTTGTTATATTCTGAAGCCGGTTCAGTAATAGCTCTATGCCAAAATCCCAGAACTCTGGACGGTAAACAGAATCCTGACGGCAGCGTTTGGTGATGTTTCCCATAATTTTATTTTTGGGGAAATTCTGATTGCACCTGCGTGGCTGTGCAGTAATCTCGTAGGCTGTTGTAGAGCAACCTGGGGCAGCCCATCTGTTTCACAGAACAGGGCAGGTCGCCATAAGTTATCAGACGCCCCAGCTATATCAATCATTACGCCTATAACATACTTGTCTGAAGTGTTCACGATGACCATTACGTGATTCATCGCATCCTCGGTGGATTTTTCTTTCCTGAAACCGTACTGCAAGGGGCTCATGCATACTAACTATCTGTGCTCGCTAAGGCGATGGCATGGAAGCTTTTCCCACACTTTGGCTAGAGCGTTTACCAATCAAATCGGTCTGAGACACTTCGGTTCTCCTGGGTGTTTGTCTTCAAAGAATCGGCCTTAGGCGGAACTAAAGTCACTAATTTACGCTAAATACAGCTTATTGAGAAAAAATAGTGTCCTCCTTTGCTCCGACGAAACAAACACATTAACACTGAAAAAAATTTACAGGCTGAAGGCTTTTTGTTCAACAACTCAAAGTCTCATACTTGGTCGAGTTTTCCAGAAGTTAATATTTACAACTCCCAGTGGTGCACGCGGAAATCAAGTTCCACAAGATTTACTTTTAATATGTGCACGGTGATGTAGATCCTCGGAAAAACAGAATACAGCCAACACATTAAATGTATTCGCAAATGAGAATATGGACAGCCATCAGTTGTAGAATGAAAGTTTGTGCCAGATCGGGACTCGAATCCGGATTTCCCACTTATCGGGAGGGCTATCCACGCACGACTCACGGCCAGACCGAATCTTCCGTATGACGCCAACCATGTGTCTACAACCTGTACTCGTACATTCATTATCTATATTCCCGTACAGGTGTGACATTTTATTTGCAAGTCTCTTGCCCGTGTTGGCTGAGAAATACGATATTGCAGTGCCTGTGTTAACCGAATTACGATGCAAAGTTCCTTTGGAGATGAATGCATGTCCTAAGGAACAGGTACTGCGGCGACTACAGCCGTTATGAAATACATTAAATGTATGGGCAATTGCGAATATGGAGAACCGTCAGCTTTATCGTATTTATCCGTCGACACCGGGCAAGCGACTTTCAAGTAAAATGTCTGCCATTCACGGGAATATACGAGGCGTATTCTGAAAGCAAGGTCCGATCGGTCGCGAAATGTCAACCACAGTGAAATCAAGTGTTTTATTTGCAATAGTTAGGTACACCTTCTCTACATAGTCACCGCTCCGTCTGAGACATTTGTCGTAGCGTTGTACCAACTTTCCAATTCCTTCAAATGGCTCTGAGCACTATGGGACGTAACTGCTGAGGTCATCAGTCCCCTAGAACTTACAAGCACTTAAAGCTAACTAACCTAAGGACTTCACACACATCCATGCCCGAGGCAGGATTCGAACCTGCGACCGTAGCGGTCGCGCGGTTAAAGACTGTAGCGCCTAGAACCGCTTGGCCACCCCGGCCGGTCCAATACCTTTGTTATAAAAGGCAGCCGCCTGCACTTTTCGCCGTTTCTCTACGCTCATCTGAAGTTCGTTGTCTGTGCCAAAACGTTAACTTCATAGCCAGCGGTTCATATCAGCGTAGATGAAAATCAGAGAGAGCAAAGTCCGGGCTGCATGGAGGGCGATCAAACACTTCCCATCGAAAACGCTGCAGAGGCGTCCTCAGTGCCCCTGCAGAGTGCGGCCGAGAACTGTCATGAAGAAGGAAATGCATGACAGTTATGTAGTGTGGGCTGCATAAAATCAGGCGAAATCTCTCACTGGCACTCATAGTGGACGGGAGACACTGTTTTCTAAGCATCTTTATGGAGTCACTGTGCGCTCAGAACTGAAAAGACTGACGTAACCCGATCAACGGCCATACTAGAGACACTGCCCAAAACACCTAGGCAAAGCTTTATCGTATTTTCCCCATGGTTTCCATTTCGCGACCGATCGGACCTTACTTTCAGAATACGCCTCATACATAGTAGAAGTACGCGTGCAGATTTTAGGCACATGGTTGACATCACACGGAAGCTGGGGTTGGCCAAGGGTCGTGCTTGGATAACAAAATGGTAAGGTGACCACTCGCGATAGGTGGGAAATCTAGGCTCGAATCCTGGTCAGGCACAAATTTTCAGCGTCATTGTTCCATTCTACAGCTGATGACTGTCCATACATTAAATGTGTTTCATAACGGCTGTACTTGTCACAGTGTCTGCTCCTTTGGACACCCATGCATATCCAAAGGAATTCTGTATCGCAATTCGGAATAACACAGGCACTGAAATATGGTATCGAATACGGTCGATTTCTACCAAAGTCTGTGAACCAGATTACGACGTCCAACCACGCAGACGGGACCGTCGACGGAGATGCAGAGGCGAGGTGGAGGAGGCAGCTGGTCGGCAGTTGGCAGCGGCATCGTGGTGGAGCGCTGGTTCAAAATGAACTTGCTCTGCACGGCGGTGTGCGGGCTTAAACACCGTCGGGTAGCAGGATATAGCACGAATTATTTTAGGTCACGTGAGTCGCGGATGCAAATAGGTCCTCACCGGCCTGCAGGGCCGCCTAGTTGAACTATTGCAAAACTGTCTTCTGGCGCAGAGCACTTGCGTGGCATGTAGGCAACCCGCGACGTTGTTGTGCCAGATGGGTTGCCGGCCGTACAGGCGGAACGCCGCATCATGTCAGTCTACCCTTCTTTCTTATACGAGGGCTATCCACAAAGTACATTACGTTTTGAAATTAAAAATAAATAAAATATTGGAATTTTTTTATTATATACAGATGAAAGCCACACTTCAATACTACTTTTCTACATAGTTGCCATGTAAATTAAGGCACTTATCGTAGCGATAGCCGAGCTTGGAAATTCCTTCGTCGTAAAATTCGGCCGCCTGCGCCTTCAACCACGTGGTTACCTCTTCTTGAAGCTGTGCGTCGTCATCAAAACGCTGCATAGCCAACCACTTCTTCATTGCTGGGAATAAGTGGAAGTCGCTCTATGCCAGGTCGGGACTGTACGGCGGATGAGGAAACAACTTCCACTTAAAAGAAGGCGCAGGCGGCCGAATTTTACGACGAATGAATTTCCAAGCTCGTCCATCGCTACGATAAGTGCCTTAATTTTTAATGGCAACTATGTAGAAAAGTAGTATTTAAGTATGGCTTTCATCTGTATATAATAAAAAAAATTACAATTCTTTATTTATTTTTAATTCCAAAACGTAATGTACTTTGTGGATAGCCCGCGTAGTATAATGATATTATACTAAAGCCTGGATGCTGTCCGCTACGTCGCCACACGGCGCTGTTAGGCTGCCTCCAGGCTGTGTCCGCTTTCGCCGGTGGATTCCCACTCGCAGCTTGCTCCGCCGAACCTCCTGTCGCTGGTAAAGGAGGCGATCACGAACTCATCAAGTCCAGCTGGCCTGTCTCGCCACACAGTCAAATCGGACATGCTCCGCCAGCGGTGGCAAAGGCAAATGTGCCGCAATACACAACAGAAAAGTAACCTGCCCCAAAGTTACTCCTGTACAGAGCAAATCCATACAAATTATAAAAATATATATGTGTTTATATGTATGTATGTTCCACAACTACTCTTAAACCACTGGACCTATTTCAAGCAAACTTGGTACACATATCATTTACTGTCTGAAAAGACTCTCTGTAGCGTTAAGTAAACACCCACGTGTCAAAAGGGTGGGGGCGAGCTTAAAAAAGTAGTGCAGCCCACGACGTGAAAATACTCGTATTTTAGGTATTCAGTATCTGAGAAATAGAGCAGAGGGTAGCAACAAACTTTATATATAATTTCAAACCCTTTACATTTTTTTTTCGGTAACGACCCCCACAAAATTATGAAAGGAAAAAAGTTGCCGCTTACTACTATTTCGCTGTTACATAAAGCATGACATTTGAATTTATTACTTCTTTATTACTCAATGTATTCGACACACGTTTTGCAGACAATATCGTCATATAACTCTGAATGCACCAGCAAAATTACATCTTTGGACGACACTTAGTTCAGGAGATATGACGTCACAAACACTGAATGCGAGAAAAAAATTGCCGCATCTTGCATGACGTTTTAATTTATTACTTCTTTTCTAACTACCTCTACCCGCGACACATCTTCCAGACACTATCCACATATGCCGCTGAATGTACCTACAAGAATATATCACTGTAGGAGACACAGTTCACGAGATGTGACGTCATAAACACTAAGATGTGTGAGAAACTGCCGCATCATACATGACGTTTTAATTTATTACTTCTTTGCTACTGATTGTGTTCGCAACACTTTCCCGGACAGCATCTACACATGCCGCTGGATGTAGCTAGAAAAATACACCATCGTACGACAAATAGTTCAGGAAAAATGACGTCATAAACACTGAGATGCGTGAGAAACCGCCGCATCAGGGATGACGTTTTAATTTATTATCTCTTTACTGCTAACACTGTTCACAACACGTTTCGTACATATTATGCACATATACCAGTGTATGCATCTGCAAAATTATGTCACTGCAGAGAAATAGTTCAGGAGATTCGGTGTCAGAAACATTAATATGTGTGAAAATGAAACTGCAGGGCGAAATTCGCTAGTTATACAGGTTCAAAATGGTTCAAATGGCTCTGAGCACTATGGGACTCAACTTCTGAGGTCATTAGTCGCCTAGAACTTATAACCAGTTAAACCTAACTAACCTAAGGACATCACACACATCCATGCCCGAGGTAGGATTCGAACCTGCGACCGTAGCGGTCTCGCGGTTCCAAACTGCAGCGCCTAGAACCGCATGGGCACTTCAGCCGGCAGTTATACAGGTGAAATATGTGTGCAAGTACTGTTAAATAAGTATGAAATATATTTGAAATGTGCATATGCGAATAAAGCAACGGGTACAAGGCTCTTTCTAAACCGTTGGAACGATTGCATTCAATAAGTTTCCTTTAATTTACGTCTATGGTCACAATCTTTTCTGTTTTACAGATTACCGGTTTCGGTTTTTAATTATCATCATCAGATCTGCAGCAAAAACGAGAAAAACATAAATACACTCGCAAACTGTATACAGCTTAAGAACAATACATAGAGCATATTGAAAAGTAGTATCTGTGCAAAATAGTTCTAATAATATGGTTAATCACGAGATCTGTATTTTAAAAGGTCTTCATACCAAGTAAGACAAGGAGAAAGCAATGGTCATTCGTGCTGACAAGGGGAACACGGCAGTTCTTATACAGGGTGTTACAAAAAAGTACGGCCAAACTTTCAGGAAACGTTCCTCACACACAAAGAAAGAAAATATGTTATGTGGACATGTTAGAGCTCATTTTATTACTTCTCTTCAAATCACATTAATCATGGAATGGAAACACACAGCAACAGAACGTACCAGCGTGACTTCAAACACTTTGTTACAGGAAATGTTCAAAATGTCTTCCGTTAGCGAGGATACATGCATCTACCCTCCGTCGCATGGAATCCCTGATGCGCTGATGCAGCCCTGGAGAATGGCGTATTGTATCACAGCCGTTCACAATACGAGCACGAAGAGTCTCTACATTTGGTAACGGGGTTGCGTAGACAAGAGCTTTCAAATGCCCCCATAAATGAAAGTCAAGAGGGTTGAGGTCAGGAGAGCGTGGAGGCCATGGAATTGTTCCGCCTCTACCACCAATCCATCGGTCACCGAATCTGTTGTTGAGAGGCGTACGAACACTTCTACTGAAATGTGCAGGTGCTCCATCGTGCATGAACCACATGTTGTGTCGTACTTGTAAAGGCACATGTTCTAGCAGCACAGGTAGAGTATCCCGTATGAAATCATGATAACGTGCTCCATTGAGCGTAGGTGGAAGAACATGGGGCCCAATCCAGACATCACCAACAATGCCTGCCAAAACGTTCACAGAAAATCTGTGTTGATGACGTGATTGCATAATTGCGTGCGGATTCTCGTCAGCCCACACATGTTGATTGTGAAAATTTACAATTTGATCACGTTGGAATGAAGCCTCATCCGTAAAGAGAACATTTGCACTGAAATGAGGATTGACACATTGTTGGACGAACCATTCGCAGAAGTGTACCCGTGGAGGCCAATCAGCTGCTGATAGTGCCTCCACACACTGTACATGGTACGGAAACAACTGGTTCTCCCGTAGCACTCTCCATACAGTGACGTGGTCAACGTTACCTTGTACAGCAGCAATTTCTCTGACGCTGACATTAGGGTTATCGTCAACTGCACGAAGAATTGCCTCGTCCATTGCAGGTGTTCTCGTCGTTCTAGGTCTTCCCCAGTCGCGAGTCATAGGCTGGAATGTTCCGTGCTCCCTAAGACGCCGATCAATTGCTTCGAACGTCTTCCTGTCGGGACACCTTCGTTCTGGAAATCTGTCTCGATACAAACGTACCGCGCCACGGCTATTGCCCCGTGCTAATCCACACATCAAATGGGCATCTGCCAGCTCCGCATTTGTAAACATTGCACTGACTGCAAAACCACGTTCGTGATGAACACTAGCCTGTTGATGCTACGTACTGATGTGCTTGATGCTAGTACTGTAGAGCAATGAGTCGCATGTCAACACATGCACCGAAGTCAACATTACCTTCCTTCAATTGGGCCAACTGGCGGTGAATCGAGGATGTACAGTACATACTGACGGAACTAAAATGAGCTCTAACATGGAAATTAAGCGTTTCCGGACACATGTCCACATAACATCTTTTCTTTATTTGTGTGTGAGGAATGTTTCCTGAAAGTTTGGCCGTATGTTTGGTAACACCCTGTATATGAAGATGATTACATTAAGAAAACAGAAGAATTTTTTGCAGAAAACGTTATTATAGAAATTCACAAAGACCCAACTGATAAGTTTCAGACTAATTTGCGGTGAAAGATTGACAGCTCCCAGTTTCTTCTTAACGATTATGAAAAGAAATCGCTCAAAATGATGAATGTCAAACTTCCCCAGCTCAGATCTCAAGTTAATATCCACAAAGATGGAAATCCGGTTCGTCCGATTGTTAATAATATGGCATCACCATGCTATAGATTAAATAAGTTCCTTAATAATAAACTTAAATCGGTTTACAAGTTCAATAATTATTTTGGGGTCAAAAACAGTGCTGAGCTAGCGAATGTAATTAAGGATATACATATACCAAATAATGCGACATTAGCATCCTTGGATATAAAAAATCTTTACAGTAATGTCCCAATTAAAGAAAATATTGACATTATTAGACGCAATCTCCTCTCCCACAACAAGACTAGTACTGCAGAGTGTACAGAACTAGTTGAACTCTTAGATTTTGTTTTAGCTTACAATTTTTTTTACCTTTGATTACAAAATTTGTTATCAAAAGGACGGGCTTGGGGTGGGTAATAGCCTAGCTGGCACTTTAGCACACATTTTTATCAATGATTTAGAATGTAAATTTTTTGTCAAGTATCCACAACTAAAAGATAAGACGATTTATTACAAACGGTATGTCGATGACATTTTATTACTGATAGGTGACACCAGTGAGATCAACACTTTCACCCAAGCAATAGGTAGTATGCAGCCTAAAATAACTTTTACCACTGAAATAGAAGAAGATGGCGCCATTAACTGCTTTGATCTCACTGTTAAGGAAGTTAATAACAAACATAAGTTTTCGATTTTTACGAAAACAACTTGTACAGACAGTATCATCAATGCCAGTTCATGCCATCCTCCCTGATACAAAAAAGCTTTCTTCACTTCCATGGTTCACCGGCTCCTTCGCCTACCTTTAGACGAAAACGAAATACGTAAAGAACTTAGCATTTTAAAGCAGATCGCATTAGCTAACGGCTTTTCTACAAACGACGTCTCGCGCCCCTACAATAGGCTAAAGAAACGTTTAACACACACACCCACACACAAAAGAGAACCGGAAAAGATAGAATAAAAACTATTCCTATGAAATGTAACGGTAAAATGTCCCTGCAAATAGAAAAATGTTTTAAAAAGTCTGATGTCAGATGTGGCTTTCAGGTCAATAACACCGTAAAACTTCGAATAAAACATAAATTGAAAGGGAACTATGATAAATTTGATAGCTCTGGAGTATACAGGATTGACTGCAGTAACTGCGACAAATATTATATAGGTCAAACAGACCGCTCTTTAAATAAAGGTTTAAAGAACACTCACAGCCACGAAACAAAACGGCTTTAGGACAGCATTTGTCTGATACTGGTCATTCCGTAGGGAGCACTGAGAATTGTATGCTCTTAATTTGTTAGAGGAGCTTGAAAATTACAAAGCAAAAAATAGAGAGCCAAATAAACTGCTTAACTGGCAAAATGATTTTGTGCCCAATGCCTACTTTGCTTTATGTGACAATGTTTTACTCTAATCACTGCACGCCTTTGTTGTATATAGTGTGTTCGCAAGTTCACCTAGTATTGAGTGTATCACATATTTACTTCGTTTTCATACATTTTACGCATGACTCTAGTGGGTTCTTGTTCCTTCTTTATTCATTTCATAGACTGCACTAATCAGATAATGTAGATCATCCACCGTTACGGAATGTTATCATTCTTTTCTTGCAATGGAGAACCGCAGGGTACGAAGGGCCCTCTGCCGGTCACGTTCCTCCAACCACTTCCCGCCTGTGCGGAATTCTGGCGTTAGCGCTAAACAAAGGGCGCTGACTATGTGGCTCTTTAGCGATTTGTTTTATGTTGTTTGATATTACCCGGTGCAATATCATTTTTTTTCTTGTTATTTTTATACCTGTTACAGGTAGGCCATCAGCGGCATAGTACGCCGCTCTTTGGCCACAGAGAAAACGAAAGATACAAATGAACACAATTATAGAATAAACAGGGTGGACATATAGACGGAGACAGACACTTTTAAAACTGTATGAACTGATCCCCTTCCCCCACCTCCTCCTGTTCCTCCAACATCTCCGCATCCTTTACATTGTTCGCAGGCTTGATCTACCCCACCCTCTGGTTTCCTCCTTCCTCTCCACCCCCCGCCCGTTGCCGCGCCTCTATCGCTGTATCCCTCCCTCTCTCCACCTCCACACCCTCCATCTCCTTCATCAGGGCAATTTCCAACGCCTCCCCCTCCCGGATGACGAACTTCGCCGTGACATCTACCCTTCCTTCCAACTATAACCTGGCCTTGTTCCCCCCCCTCCCCAGGGCCCCCTTTTTCCTCTTCCCTCCTTCTCCCAGAGCGGATTTTCCTCCATCCCCCCCCTCCCCTGAGACCCTGCACCCCATACTTGCCTCTTTCCTTCCCCCATCCCTCCCTACCTGGCCTTCTTCAGCGCGCCCCCCGCTCATCTCCTCCATCCCTTCCCCTCCCTCCCTTCTTCAGGTCCCCCTCATCTCCTAGCGCCTGGCAGATCCTCTGTATTGATCATCATCAGTGTGCCACATCAGTGTTGTCTAGTGCTGTTTCTCCTGTGCGTCAAGAGGTGTGATTTTAATTGTGTACTGCATTGAGGTTCGCTGTCAGTGTTATGTTATGTGCTATGCCATCCGTCGATACCTTTATACTGTGCCTTGTGTTCTTTTAATCATTGCAGTGTGTGGCTTTTTGTGTGTGCTACTTTTAAACAGTTTTTTATCTCCATTTTACTGACCCCATTTTTTTGTCTATTGCCTTCCATGTTGTTCCCCCTTTTTTATATCTATGTTCACCTTATTCTCTCCTTTGCTGTTTTTAAATGTCTTCTATTGTTTTGTTCTATGTCTTTCAGCTGAAGAGCAGCGCATATGCTGCTGCCAGCCCGCCCCGATGGGGAATTGAAATACAATAATGAAAAAAAAAAACACTTTTAAAATACACGGAGCCGTTCACGGGCGTATCTCCCTCGACCTCAAAAAGGCCTACAACCGTGTCTGGCATTCCGGTCTCCTGCTAAACTCCAAACCTACGCCCTTCCTATCAACTACATCTGTCTGATGGCCTCCTTCCTCTCCCACCGCCCCTCCTATGTTACCATTCATAATGTCAATTCCCACACCTTCTACCCCTCTGCAGGTGTGCCCCAGGGCTCTGTCCTCTCCCCTCTCCTCTACCTCCTGTACACAGCAGATATGCCCCAACACCCCCCCCCCCTCAAGGTACACCTCTTGCAATATGCTGATGACACCGCATTCCTCGCCCTCGCTCCTACCCTCCAACGGTCCCAACGCCTTCTCCAGAGTCACCTTGACCTTTTTGTTGCATGGTGTAACCAGTGGCTCCTGAAAATCAATCCTTCCAAGACCCAGGCAATCATTGTAGGTCATACCACTCGCTCCTTCCAGCTCCTGGATTTCTCCATTACTGTCTGCGCCCGTCCTGTCTGCCTCACTTCCACCCTTACCTACCTTGGACTCACCATTGACCGTCATCTCACCTGGATCCCTCATCTCCGCTCCATCCAATCCAAAGCCCACAACTGCCTCCAACTCCTCAAACTCCTCTCTGGCCAGACATGGGGGATGCACCCCTCTAACATCCTCCACACCTACAAATCTTTAATCCGTCCCATCCTCTGTTATGTCACCCTCACCTACCTTGGACTCACCATTGACCGTCACTTCACCTGGATCCCTCATCTCCGCTCCATCCAATCCAAAGCCCACAGCCGCCTCCAACTCCTAAAACTCCTCTCTGGCCGGACATGGGGGATGCACCCCTCTACCATCCTCCACAACTACAAATCCTTAATCCATCCCATCCTCTGTTCTGCCAGTCCTGCCTGGATATCTGCCCCCCCCCCCCCCCAAATTCTATAAGTCCCTCCAGATCCTTGAGCGTCATGCACTCCACCTCACCTTCCGTATAGCCTCCCGTCCCCCACGCGGATCCTCTATGACCTCATTCCTTTCCCCCATCTGCTCCTATCCCTCGAACATATCCACATCCTCTACACCTCCTGCTGCCTTGATCCCCCTCACCCCCTGGTTGCTCCTCTCATCTCCATCCCCACCCCTTGCCACGTCTTCACTGTTGTGTCCCCCCTACCCTCCATGTCTACACCCTTCATCTCCTTTCCCAAGGTGGCTTCCATCAACTACCCCTCCCGGATGATGCCCTCTCTCCCTCCATTTATCCCTCCTATCAACTCTGATCCTCACTCCTCCTCCTTTCCTCTATCCTTTTCCCTCTCCCCCCTTCCATCCTCTTTTTTCCCCACCTCCCCTCTCTCTGCCCCCTTCTCTCCCCCGAGTCCTTTTGCATTTCCCTCCTCTGCCTTTTATCATTCCCTCTCGCATCTGCCCTGCCCTCTCCCCCCTTACGAGTCCTCTCCCTCGTTGGTCCCCCCCTTTTCGTTTTTTCCTCTCCTCCCTCCTTCGTTTTCCCCCTCCTCCAGGTCTCCCCCCCCCCATCTGCCCTTGGCTCGGGAGTGTCATCTTTGTGTCGCCATTTTCGTGCAGTGTTTTACAGTGCGTGTTCCGTGTTGTGTGTCTTTTGGGAAGTGTTGCGAACGGCCATCATACTGTCACTGGGTGTGATTTTTTATCTCTTGCGAACAGAAACCAGACCGTCGCCATGTTTTTTTAATTATGTGTCTACTATGTTATTTGTCTGATTCCTGTGTATTTTATTAACATTGCCAAGCCCTTTGCTTTCTGTTTTAACTTTCCGCATTTTTCCGCCATTTTACACTTTAAGTCACCGTTTTATCGCCTGTTTCTTGTTTCTTTTCTTCTTCCGTTTTTAAAAACAAGCCTGTAGGCTGTAGAGCAGCGTACTAAGCTGCTGCCAACCTGCCCCCTTCGGGGGAAATTGAAAAATCAATAAAAACAGAAAAAGAAATTGGTTCAAATGGCTCTGAGCACTATGGAAATCAACATCTGAGGTCATCAGTCCCCTAGAACTTAGAACTACTTAAACCTAACTAACCTAAGGACATCACACACATCCATGCCCGAGGCAGGTTTCGAACCTGCGACCGTAGCGGTCGCGCGGTTCCAGACTGAAGCGCCTAGAACCGCTCGGCCACATCGGCCGGCTTTAAACAGAAAAGATTGTGACCATAGACGTAAATTAAAGGAAACTTATTACATATACGGGTCACTGTGTTTTTTCGCGACGATGTCGCAGCTTGTGATTTCATTCAAATTTGGTACACGTATTAATTACAATCTGCAAAGAAATATTGTAGTGGTAAGAAACACCAATCTTCTATTGTGGTGAGTGTGATAACATGGAGAGAGAAGGGAGGACGAGAAGGTGGACAGACAACGAAGGGGAAGGGGGAGATCGGCACAGATAGGAGGAGGAGGATGAGGAGTAGATGGACAGACAGTGAGGGGAAGGGAGGAGTTAGGCACAGACAGGAGGAGTAGATGGGCAGAGACAGAGGAAGGAGAAATGGACAGAGAGAGTCGAGAAGAGATGGGCAGAGAAAGGAAAGAGGAGGAGATGGACAGAGAAAGGAAAGAGAGAGGCAGAGGAAGAGAAAGGTGGAGAGATGGGGGAGGAAGGGTTTGACAAAGAGAGGGGGAGGAGGAAATGGAATTAGAGAGGATAGGAGGAATGGACGGAGGCGAAGTAACAGATGCACAGATTGGAGCAGACTAACAGAGACAGGGGGAGGAGAACATGTACAGAGAGAGGGGGAGGAGAGGTAGATAAAGAGAGAAGGGATGGGTAGAGAGAGGGCGGAGGTGTAGATGGATGCAGCGAGGGGGATGAAGGAGATGGACAGAGAGAGAGAGTGCAATAGGAGGTGGACAGAGAAAGTGGGCAAAAGGAGGTGGAAAGAGGGAGGAGGATCTGGACTAAAAGGAGATTGGGATAAATAAATACCCGGGCAATGCCGGGTTTGTCAGTGAGTAATGATATATAATTTCATCTACATCTACATCATACTTCGCAAGGCACCTAATAGTGTGTGGCGGAGGGTACTTTTTGTACCACTAATTGAGACCTCCCCCTCTATTCCACTCTTGAATAGCTCGTAGCAAAAGTGCTTGTACCTAAGCCTCGGCGTCGTCTCTAATTTCTCGACTTTCCTCCTCATGCTCATTATGCGAGACGTATGTAGGGGGAAGTAAATATGTTATCCGACTCTTTCTGGAAAGTGCTCTCTCGAAATTCCAATAGTAAATGTGTCCGTGATCCCCAACGCCCCTCTTGCAACTTCTGCCAGTGAAGTTTGTTTAGTATCTCCGTAATGCTCTCTCGCCAGTTAAACGAACCCGTGAAGAAACGTGCCGCTCTTCGTTGGATCTTCTCTATCTCTTCTATCAATCCTATCTGATAGGTATCCCAGATAGGTAAACAATACTCAAGAATCGGTCGAACGAGCGCCTTATAAGCCACTTCCTTGATAAATGAGTTACATTTCCTTAAGTTTCTTCCGATGAATCTGAGTCTGGTATTTGCTTTTCCCACTATTTGTTTTATGTGGTCTTTCCACTTAAGGTCGCTCAGTTAATCCTAGCTATTTTACGGTAGATACTATCTGCAGATGTTTGTCATCAATAGTGTAGGTGTACAGTAGTGGTTTCCTTTTCCTATGTATGCGTGATTTATTACATTTACTTACGTTAGGGTCAACTGCCAGAGCCTGCACAACTTATCAATTCTCTGGAGGTCATTCTACAAATCGCACTCTCTTCTCAGCATGACACAAAAAATTGGAGGACACCGCTTTTCTCTTTTCTTTAATTTTCTTCATCCACTGCTACACACATATAATCTCCGCAACCCACCGTATGGTGCGTGGCGGCGGTTACCCTGTCCCACTACTAATCATTTCCACTCCTGTTCTACGTGCAAACAGAGCGCAGAATAATGACTGTCTATATGCCTGAGTACGAGCATAAATTTCTCGGGTCTTATCTTCGTGGCCCTTACGCGCATTGTACATTGGCGTCACTAGAATCGTTCAGCAATCAGTTTCAGATGCCGATTCTCTAAATTTTCTCAATAGAGTTCCTCCAAAAGGACATCCCCTTCTCTCCAAGGATTCTCACTTGAGTTCTCTCCGTAATACGAGGTGCATTCAAGTTCTAAGGCCTCCGATTTTTCTTCTAATTAACTACTCACCCGAAATCGATGAAACTGGCGTTACTTCTCGACGTAATCGCCGTGCAGACGTACACATTTTTCACAACGCTGACGCCATTATTCCATGGCAGCGGCGAAGGCTTCTTTAGGAGTCTGTTTTGACCACTGGAAAACCACTGAGGCAATAGCAGCACGGCTGGTGAATGTGCGGCCACGGAGAGTATCTTTCATTGTTGGAAAAAGCCAAAAGTCACTAGGAGCCAGGTCAGGTGATTAGGGAGCATGAGGAATCACTTCAAAGTTGTTATCATGAAGAAACTGTTGCGTAACGTTAGCTCGATGTGTGGGTGCATTGTCTTGGTGAAACAGGACACGCACAGCCCTTCCTGGACGTTTTTGTTGCAGTGCAGGAAGGAATTTGTTCTTCAAAACATTTTCGTAGGATGCACCTGTTACCGTAGTGCCCTTTGGAACGCAATGGGTAAGGATTACGCCCTCGCTGTCCCAGAACATGGACACCATCATTTTTTCAGCACTGGCAGTTATCCGAAATTTTTTTGGTGGCGGTGAATGTGTGTGCTTCCATTGAGCTGACTGGCGCTTTGTTTCTGGATTGAAAAATGGCATCCACATCTCATCCATTGTCACAACTGACGAAAAGAAAGTCCCATTCATGCTGTCGTTGTGCGTCAACATTGCTTGGCAACATGCCACACGGGCAGCCATGTGGTCGTCCGTCAGCATTCGTGGCACCCACCTGGATGACACTTTTCGCATTTTCAGGTCGTCATGCAGGATTGTGTGCACAGGACCCACAGAAATGCCAACTCTGGAGGCGATCTGTTCAACAGTCATTCGGCGATCCCCCAAAACAATTCTCTCCACTTTCTCGATCGTGTCGTCAGACCGGCTTGTGCAAGCCCGAGGTTGTTTCGGTTTGTCGTCACACGATGTTCTGCCTTCATTAAACTGTCGCACCCACGAACGCACTTTCGACACATCCATAACTCCATCACCACGTGTCTCCTTCAACTGTCGATGAATTTCAATTGGTTTCACACCACGCAAATTCAGAAAACGAATGATTGCACGCTGTTCAAGTAAGGAAAACGTCCCCATTTTAAGTATTTAAAACAGTTCTCATTCTCGCCGCTGGCGGTAAAATTCCATCTGCCATACGGTGCTGCCATCTCTGGGATGTATTGACAATGAACGCGGTCTCATTTTAGAACAATGCGCATGTTTCTATCTCTTTCCAGTCCGGAGAAAAAAATTCGGAGGCCTTAGAACTTGAATGCGCCTCATACTCGCGTGTTTTTCGAACCTACTGGTAAAACATCTAGCAGCCCGTCTCTGAATTACTTTGGTGTCTTCCTTTAATTCGACCTGGTGGGGATACTAATCACTCGAGTAGCACTCAACAATGATATACGCAGTCTGCAAAATGCTGATCATGCTACTGAGGAAAAAGTCATTGACTGAATGCAACCTAACCGTATTATTCCTGTATTATGCGGTTCAGACATCGCCATCATCAGACTTGTATAAAAGCATTTGGCAGCTATTTTCATTGTAATGCACAGTACAAAACTAACACGTGAAGTATATTACTGCGTAATCCTAACTTATCGTCTATTCTTCAGCGTTCTCGCCATCAGTGATTTGAAACTTATCATAGAAGCAGGCAAAACATAAATATTTCTCACACTATGCACAATACTCGAACGAAATCTCGCTGCATGACGTTTTTCCCGGTACACTGTTCGCAGAAAACACGCGTGATTCATGTTGCTAAAAACAGATCTATCAGGTAACAATTTGCATGCGCACCAAGCATATAAAAGCATATACTGAAAGACAGGCATAGACGACTGGCTCGCTTGAGCATCATCATCCACGAAATTCCTATCGTAGAGCGTCAGGTACCATGATGAAAACAGCTGTACATAGATTATACTGTACATAATTATCTAATTATTAATCACCTCCCGATGTTTCACTTAAAAAAGAAAGAAAGATATTCTAGTTATCGGAATCTTAGCAGATACACCGGAAAAATATCGAATGAAGAAAAAAAAGGCACGATAAAATATCGAACGCGGGCTAACAGTTCAGTAGTCTAATACCTTGACCACTTGACCTCCATCATCTCTCTGCGAGATACCTACAATAACGTGTACCCAAGTTACAGCACGAAAACACAAAAACCTTAGTAACTCGAATATTACTAACTTTGAAACCCATATTGTATTGATAAAAAATGTCTGTTTTTACACGAACTTTCGATGTATAGCACTGAAAATCCGATTTTCCGTCATCAGCGTTGAGTGTCTAGCAAAAAGTGAAACATGTGCCTCTTTGTCTTCAGTATAAAACTTCATTGCAAAAATTCATCAACATCGGTGACCCATATGTGAGCCTCTCCCCTAGTGAGTATTGGGATTCTCAAAATGATCCGTCAGTGGAAAAGTTCGCGAAACTCTGCCCTGAATGTAGAAAAATGAAAGTTCATGCATCTGAGTAGGAAAAACAATTCCGTATTGATCGAATACAGCATCAGTAATGCACTGATTGGCACAGTCACTCCGAAGAAATGTCTAGGCGTAACGCTGCAAAGCGACATGGAACGACCATGTTAGCACGGTAGTAGGAAAGACGAATGATCCATTTCTGTTCATAGACAGAGTTTTAGGAAAGTGTGGTTCACCTGTAAAGCCGACCGCGTATAGAACACTAGTCCAAACCATTCTTAAATAGCACAGCTGCGACATAAAGTCACGAAGAAGGCATGTGACCATGTTCAAAAAGTTCTGAGGCTCCAAATGCTAAACAAGTCGGTGAGCAACAAATCATTGACTGGAAGCAAGCTGACTTAGTTATTCCAGTATTACGTGTTTCGGACGCTGCCATCATCAGATATTCTTTAATATCGTGCTGCCTATAGGTACAAAACTTACATGTTGTAGTAGTAACGATCATAAGTAGTTTCAGTTTACAGGATACGAGGTGTAGAAGTATGAAACCGAAATTTGGTTCCAATAATTATACATCTGTTGTTTGAAACTGATAAATAATATTTTATTTAAAATAATCTCCATTGCTATTTATACATTTCTCCCACCTCTCCGGCAAGCAATGAAAGCCACGCCAAAAAAACAGTTCGTCTTTTGAAGTGAAACAGTGAGCGAGCCATTTTCGTATATTTTCATACGAATGGAAGCGTTGTTCACCGAGAGCGTCTACCAGTGATGCCAACAGATGATAATCTGAGGGAACCAAGTTTGGAGAATAAGCCGCATGCCCTAGTATTTTCCAACTGAACGCCTCTATCGTTTCTATGACCCGTTTTGTTGTGTGTGATGGTGCGTTATCATGGAGCAATGTGACTTTGTGTTGCCTTTTTCCATATTCCGGTCGTTTTTCACGTAATGTTCGATTTAAATCGATCGTTTGCTGTTGGCAGCGATCAGTGTTACCGTTTTACCAGGTTTTAGCAGCTCATAATAGATGACACCCTTCTGAGCCTACCGAACACAAGCATTCTATTCTTTCCAAAGCGACTTGGTCTTGCAGTGGATGGATTCACCCATGATTTACAACGCTTAGGATTCTCAAAATATATTCATTTTTTGTCACCTGTTACTCTTCAACTTTCTTTTGTATCTGGCGAGCAGCATCTCACAAGTGGTCTTTCGATTTGCTTGCTGTCTTTCATTCAGTTAGTGCAGAAGCCATTTTTCCACTTTCTGTACCTATCCCATAGTTTTCAACCGAAGAAAAAAGGCTTTCTGCGTCACATTCTATTGTTGCGCGAGTTCTCGTTGAGTTTCGGTATCATCTTCATGCAATAAGCCCTGCAGTTCGTTGTCTTCAAACTTTTTCCGTGGTTTCACGCGTTCGTCGTTTCTCACGTCAAAATCACCGCTTTTGAATTCTTTGAACGACTTGAAACACTGTATTTTCCCAAGAGCATGTTCGCCAAAAGCTTCGACAAGCATTCGATGCGATTCTGCAGCAATTTTTCTCAAATGATAACAGAAAACCAGTGCTGTTCGCAAATCGTAGTTCGTAGGCACAATACTCGACATGTTTACGGGTTTGAAACAGATACCGATGTGTGGAACTTGGGTTACTGCTTGTTGATATTCGTCGTCAGCCGTTACAGGAAGCAGATGGCGCTGCAGACGCGGTCTCACGGGCTTTACACTGGAAAAAAAAGGTTCAAATGGCTCTGAGCTCTAGGGGACTTTACGTCGTAGGTCATCAGTCCCTTAGAACTTAGAACTACTTAAACCTAACTAACCTAAGGACATCACACACATCCATGGCGAGGCAGGATTTGAACCTGCGACCGTAGCGGTCGTGCGGTTCCAGACTGAAGCGCCTAGAACCGCTCGGCCACACCGGCCGGCGGCTCTACACTGACGGCTACCACCATATATAGCGAAATTCCGGTTTCATACTTCTATACTTGGTACTTGTGATCTATCAAGTCGGGATACTACCTCAAAATAGCGTAAAAACCAAGCAAGATACAGAGCATGCACGTCGCGAGAGATTTTCTATATTGTCTCTGTCTCCTCGAAAAAATTATTAGATCTAAATAAAAATGAGTAGGATCTTTAACGTAGGAGATTTAATGTAGTTTAGTTTTGTACTGGGCCATGTTTTCGTTGGATTCCTTGGTTTTCGAGTTATTCAAAGAAACATACTCCATCCCCATACTCACCTGTTTTAGTATCCTGTTCATAGCGCTCCCTCCTATCACTGTAAAAAAAATTTTGTTTTGATAGCGCTCCTTCCTATAACTGTAAAAAAAAATTTGTTTTAATCCTCTTCGTCGTCAATGATTGGGCTTTAGTTCTTGGGTGCATTATTTGTTCCCACCTCTCGGCTTATGAGGGTTCATCCAGCATTGTCGAACGCGATCTTTTTGGTGGTCCACGTGTTATGTAGGGGAGGGGAGGGCATAGTGTTGCATGTGCGAACTGACCTCCAAATCTTTGAACACGGTACCACTCGCCGGTCAACATTGTCGTGAAGCTGTACTCCTTCTCCATGCGCTTCTTTTCAGGGTTGCATTCGGTCCTGACGCCATTTTAATGGATGACAATGCGCAACCGCGTCGAACAGTGCGGTCTGAGAAGGCCTTGGAACAAGAGGATATTCGGCGAATAGACAGCAAATGGACGTTCTCCACAATAATGAAAATGACTAGAGTGCAGTTAAGTGGGGGGTGCCTAAGAGTCATTGCTGGAACGACTAGTGTTTCTTACGTGCGCTGGTGTGCAAAACTTAAGACGAAAGTAACATAACTCGATGAAACTTCGATCGTACATACAAAAAAGTGCTGCAGTATAGTAAGGAAGGTAACTGAAAGAGACACGGGATGAGACGAGCACATATGACACTTTCATACAAAGACAATAATTACACTACAGTCACAGCGGTTTATGATGGTTTCGTGGACATTAAAAAAGGTGGTTCTTAATAGAGAGTGTGATCACGACATATGGCAGTTTGTGCTCTGAAAGGTGCTCCAATGCTGGGCACAAGGTTGGTTAGGAATTCTTGTTGTAAGGCGTTCCATTATTCCACCAGCGCGTTTGACAACTAATGAACGGTCGTTGCTGCGGTATGTCTTTCCAACTCATCTCACACGTAGTCAGTTTTCAGAAAGCTGTTGTTAAACACAGTACATATATTTGATTTTCAATAAAGAAAATATTTTTACCATATATTGACATTAAATCCTCGATCTTCTGCAGCTGGCCAAACATATGTTTCACTACTGATTATACGGTTTTCATTTTATCCTGAGAATTAGCCGTTGTACTCGCATACCACATTGTTTTTGCCTTCCTAACGATCATTTTACGAACCTTACAGTACTGTTTGTAATGGAATACTACTGCACTATTGTATCTACTTATACCATTTTGATATAAATCCCACTTTATTCTACATGATGTCCTTATCTCATTAGTAATCCATACAGGTTACCTGTTAGGTTTGTTATCTTGTTTTAATTGAGGGAAAGTATTGTGCGTTGAGGTGACCATTTGCAGTCATTCATGGACTTCGTACTCCCAAACAAAGATGGAATTTTTATGGACGGCAATGTGCCCTGTCACTGGGCCACGATTGCTCGCGATTGGTTTGAAGAACATGTTGGACAGTTCGATCGAATGTTTTGGTCAACCACATCGCCCAACATGAATACCATCGCACATCTGTTGGACGGCCGGCCGCGGTGACCGAGCGGTTCTAGGCGCTTCAGTCCGGAACCGCGCGACTGCTACGGTCGCAGGTTCGAATCAATAAAGAAAATTTTTTACCATATATTGACATTAAATCCTCGATCTTCTGCAGCTGGCCAAACATATGTTTCACTACTGATTATACGGTTTTCATTTTATCCTGAGAATTAGCCGTTGTACTCGCATACTACGTTGTTTTTGCCTTCCTAACGATCATTTTACGAACCTTACAGTGCTGTTTGTAATGGAATACTACTGCACTATTGTATCTACTTATAACATTTTGATATAAATCCCATTTTATTCTACATGATGTCCTTATCTCATTAGTAATCCATACAGGTTACCTGTTAGGTTTGTTATCTTGTTTTAATTGAGGGAAAGTATTGTGCATTGAGGTGACCATTTGCAGTCATTCATGGACTTCGTACTTCCAAACAAAGATGGAATTTTTATGGACGGCAATGTGCCCTGTCACTGGGCCACAATTGCTCGCGATTGGTTTGAAGAACATGTTGGACAGTTCGATCGAATGTTTTGGTCAACCACATCGCCCAACATGAATACCATCGCACATCTGTGGGACGGCCGATCGTGGTGACCGAGCGGTTCTAGGCGCTTCAGTCCGGAACCGCGCGACTGCTACGGTCGCAGGTTCGAATCCTGCCTCGGGCATGGATGTGTGTGATGGTCTTAGTCATGGGATACCTCCTAATATCGTGTCAGATCTTCTTCTGTCAAGCGTAGTGCAGCAAACCGACGTGGCATGGACTGAACAACTCGTTGGAAGTCCCCTGAAGAAGCACTGATCCATGCTGCCTCTATACCCGTCCATAAATGGGAAACCGTTGCAGGCGCAGAACTTTGTGCACGAACTGACCTCTCGATTGCGTCCCACACAAATGGTTCAAATGGATCTGAGCACTATGGGACTTAACATCCTCGCTCATCAGTCCCTTAGAACTTAGAACTACTTAAACCTAACTAACCTAAGAACATCACACACATCCATGCCCGAGGCAGGATTTGAAGCTGCGACCGTAGCAGTCGCGCGGTTCCGGACTGAAGCGCCTAGAACCGCTCGGTCACCCCGGGTGGCCGTCCAACACATGTGCGATGGTATTCATGTTGGGCGATCTGGTTGGCCAAAACATTCGATCGAACTGTACAACATGTTCTTCAAACCAATCGCGAGCAATTGTGGCCCAGTGACAGGGCACATTGCCGTCCATAAAAATTCCATCTTTGTTTGGGAGTACGAAGTCCATGAACGGCTGCAAACGGTCTCCAAGTAGCCGGACATAAACAGTTCCAGTTAACGATCAGTTCAGTTGGACCAGAGGATCCAGTCCATCCCGTGTGAACACAGCCAACACCAACTTGCACTGTGCTTTCTTGTCAAACTCGTCCATGGTTTCGTGCGGTCTGCCATCGTGTCTTACCAACTGAAATCGGGACTCACCTGATCAGGCCACGGTTTTCCAGCCCTCTAGGGTCCAATCGATATGGTAACGATTTCAGAACACGAGCTGCATGCGATGTTGTGCAAATAGCAAAGCCACTCGCATCGGTCCTCTACTGCCATAGCCCACTAACGCCAAATCTCGCCGCACTGTCCTATCGAATACGTTCGCCGTGCGCCCCACGTAGATTTCTGTGACTATTTGATACAGTGTTGCTTGTCTGTTAGTAGTGACAACTCTAACCAAACACCGCTGCTCTCAGTTGTTAAGTGAAGGCCGTCGGCAACTGCGTTGTCCGCTATGACAGGTATGAGGCGTATTCTTGTCACAATCTTGACACTGCCGATCGCGGAATACTGAATTCCCTAACGAATTTCGAAACGGAATGTCGCGTGCGTCTAGCTCCAACCACAGTTCTGCGTTTAATGTTTGTTAATTCCCGGTGTGCGGACATACTCACGAGGGAAACCGTTTCACATGACTCACCCGAGGACAAAAGACAGCTCCGCCAATGCACTGTCCTCTTACACCTTCTGTAGGCGATACTACCGCCATCTGTTGATGTGCGGATATCGCTGTTCCATGCCTTTTGTCACCTAAGTGTATTCATCGTCTATGTTAGCAGCACTATAAACGTCATGCCGCCCTTGTTCTTTAATGAGGTTTTAACACATCTTTGATTCCACTGGATGAACATGTCTAAACAAGTTATAATTATGTTTAATAAGTACTGCACTCATGTTTTATGGATCATATGTAGGACGAATCGTAATGATGTAAAACGAGTCATTTTACAAAATGTTCAAATGTGTGTGAAATCTTATGGGACTTAACTGTTAAGGGCGTCAGTCCCTAAGCTTACATACTACTTAACCTAAATTATCCTAAGGACAAACACACACACCCATGCCCGAGAGAGGACACGAACCTCCGCCGGGACCAGCCGCACAGTTCATGACTGCAGCGCCACGTGACCGCTCGGCTAATCCCGCGTGGCGAGCCATTTTATATTCATTTATACAGATTCATATGTAAATATGGCTACACACTGACCATTTACAAGTGGATTTTTTGTTTTTTAAAGTATAGATGTGAATTAGTCATTCCTACCCACCTCTTATTACACATTACAAAACTATAAATTGTCAATGAGAAACGTTTTCAATTTGTTATCAAGTTTAACTTTACTGCCAGTCACACATTTTATATTATTAAGAAGACAATCAAAATTTTTGGTAGCGGCATTGTGTAATCGATTTTTGCTAAAGACAGTTCTCATGTAGAATAAAGCACGTAATTTTTTCTGCTTTTGTAATTATGTATGTCACTGTTCCTTTTGAAATATAGTGGGTTATTTGCTAGAAACATCATGAAGGAATTTGAAATTTATGGAAAGTTCCTATGTGACTATAGTGCTGAGGTCATCGGTCCCTAGGCTTACACACTACTTAAACTAACTTAAGCTAAGGACAACACACACACACACATGCCTCAGAGAGGATTTGAACCTCCGACGGGGAGGCGCGCGAACCGTGACAAGGCGCCCTAGACCGCACGGCTTCCCCGCGTGGCTTATGAAGGAAACATACTGTGAAGCAGCAGTGAAAATGCTTAACTTTTTCAACAGATGTCTACAAGATGATCTTGAGTTAGCACCACTTATTATTCTCACAGTACGTCTCTGACCAATGAAGACTTCCCTTGTTAAAGATGTATCACCACAGAACGCTATTCCACGTGTCATTATTGCTAAAAAGATGCAAAATATTGTCGCAGAAGAAGCTGAGTAGCACCGTGGTAGTCCGCCTCCGTAGCGTAGCGGTAGCGTAACCGACTACCACGCTGGGGGCCCGGGTTCGATTCCCGGCAGGGGACTGGATGTTGTGTATCATTTATACCGGCACGGTGGCTCAGCGTGTTCGGTCAGAGGATTAGCTGCCCTCTGTAAAAAAAAAAAAAAAAAAAAAAAAAAAAACCCACTGAGTTAATGGATCAACGACGAACTGACACGACGTCCACCCTGAGCAGATGCAACGGACTAAAACGAAGAAAATAAGATTAAGAAAAAAAATAGTGTAGTGGTTATGATACTAAACTGTTGCATGGAGGGTCGTGAGTTCAAAACTCATATGAACTATACAATTTTAATTTCTATATTCTTTTCTGCAAAAAGGTGGGAATTTAAGGAGATGGTACCTGGATAAACTGACAGAACCAGGGGTTGTACAGAGTTTCAGGGAGAGCATTAGGGAACAATTGACAGGAATGGGGGAAATAAATACAGTAGAAGCAGAATGGGTAGCTTTGAGCGATGAAATAATGAAGGCAGCAGAGGATCAAGTAGGTAAAAAGACGAGGGCTAGTTGAAATCCTTGGGTAACAGAAGAAATATTGAATTTAATTGATGAAAGGAGAAAATATAAAAATGCAGTAAATGAAGCAGGCAAAAAGGAATACAAACGTCTCAAAAATGAGATCGACAGGAAGTGCAAAATGGCTAAGTAGGGATGGCTAGAGGAGAGATGTAAGGATGTAGAGGTTTATCTCACTAGGGGTAAGATAGGTACTGCCTAAAGCAAAATTAAAGAGACCTTTGGAGAAAAGAGAGCCACTTGAATGAATATCAAGAGCTCAAATGGAAACCCAGTTCTAAGCAAAGAAGGGAGAGCAGAAAGGTGGAAGGAGTAAATAGAGGGTTTATACAAGGGCGATGTACTTGACGACAATGTTATGGAAATGGAAGAGGATGTAGGTGAAGACGAAATGGGAGATACGATACTGCGTGAAGAGTTTGACAGAACACTGAAAGACCTGAGTCTAAACAAGGCCCCAGGAGTAGACAACATTCCATTAGAACTACTGACGGCCTTGGGAGAGCCAGTCCTGACAAACCTCTACCATCTGGTGAGCAAGATGTATGAGACAGGAGAAATACCCTCAGACTTCAAGAAGAACATAATAATTCCAATCCCAAAGAAAGCAGGTGTCGACAGATGTGAAAATTACCGAAAAATCAGTTTAATAATTCACGGATGCAAAATACTAACGCGAATTCTTTACAGACGAATCGAAAAACTGGTAGAAGCCGACCTCGGGGAAGATCAGTTTGGATTCCGTAGAAATGTTGGAACACGTGAGGCATTACTGACCCTACGACTTATCTTAGAAGCTAGATTAAGGAAAAGCAAACCTATGTTCCTAGCATTTTGAGACTTAGAAAAAGCTTTTGACAATGTTGACTGGAATACTCTCTTTCAAATTCTGAAGGTGGCAGAGGTAAAATACAGGGAGCGAAAGGCTATTTACAATTTGTAAAGAAATCAGGTGGCTGTTATAAGAGTCGAGGGACATGAAAGGGAAGCAGTGGTTGGGAAGGGAGTGAGACAGGGTTGTAGCCTCTCCCCGATGTTATTCAATCTGTATATTGAGCAAGCAGTAAAGGGAAAAAAAGGAAAATTCGGAGTAGGTATTAAAATCCGTGGAGAAGAAATAAAAACTTTGAGGTTCGCCGATGACATTGTAATTATGTCAGAGACAGCAAAGGACTTGGAAGAGCAGTTGAACGGAATGGACAGTGTCTTGAAAGGAGGATATAAGATGAACATCAACAAAAGCAAAACGAGGATAATGGAATGTAGTCGAATTAAGTCGGGTGATGCTGAGGGAATTAGATTAGGAAATGAGACACTTAAAGTAGTAAAGGAGTTTTGCTATTTGGGGAGCAAAATAACTGATGATGGTCGAAGTAGAGAGGATATAAAATGTAGACTGGCAATGGCAAAGAAAGCGTTTCTGAAGAAGAGAAATTTGTTAACATCGAGTACAGATGCAAGTGTCCGGAAGTCGCTTCTGAAAGTATTTGTATGGAGTGTAGCCATGTATGGAAGTGAAACATGGACGATAAATAGTTTGGACAAGAAGAGAATAGAAGCTTTCGAAATGTGGTGATACAGAAGAATGCTGAAGATTAGATGGGAAGATCACATAACAAATGAGGAGGTATTGAATAGAATTGGGGAGAAGAGGAGTTTGTGGCACAACTTGACAAGAAGAAGGGACCGGTTGGTAGGACATGTTCTGAGGAATCAAGGGATCACAAATTTAGCATTGGAGGGCAGCGTGGAGGGTAAAAATAGTAGAAGGAGACCAAGAGATGAATACACTAAACAGATTCAGAAGGATGTAGGTTTCAGTAGGTACTAGGAGATGAAGAAGCTTGCACAGGATAGAGTAGCATGGAGAGCTGCATCAAACCAGTCTCAGGACTGAAGACCACAACAACAACAACAACATATTCGGTTCGAGTACATTCTAGAAGTATCCACAAATGTCAAGAATCAGTGTACTGGAATTTTATGTAACTGTATATATACCGTATGTGTTCTGGCCGGAGACAGTTCGCTCCGAGCTCTTGTATGTGCAAGTGCTGAATAAACCTTCGTTAAGTAAAGTTAGTTTTGTCATTCATCTAATTACACCTTCTTCTACAGGACAATATATCAGCGTACTGATCTGTCTCTCTTCAAGAATTGCAGTGATTCTAAGTGCAAATGTTGATGAACTAACTTGTTTTAGGAGTTCCTAAATGTGCCGTTTCGCACTTAAATTCTCACGAGTATGGACACCTGACAATTCTGAAAATTCCATGTAGTTTTTATTCCCTCAGCATGCGTTGCAGTTATAACTGATGTAGTACCTCTAGATGTCTACAGCCAAGCATTTTGTCTGTCTTTGAAACAGTGAGAGACCATTTGCAGAAAACCAATCACTAATACTGTGAACAACATTATGGATAATTTTCAGTATATTTACTCTGGGTGACGAACTATGACTCTGATTTGAATTGGCGTTTTATCTGGAAATAAATATGCAGCCAGTCGCTGTTTTACGATTTATTCGACCATGGACATGTTTTCGAGCCACTGCAGGCTCATCATCAGATGGAGGTGTTACATGATCATTATGCTGTGGACCAAGTGTAGCTGTGCTGATGATGCTGGTGGAAATGATGGAAATTTAGTAATCAGTGACGAAACGTTTACGACCCTCAAAGATTTTAATGTTTTAGGTACTTGCAGTGCACTGCCTTGTAGTAATCATATCAGATCTCTTCCTATAATGTGCATTATTAAGCTATGTACATTACAGGAATAGATCTGATATGGATACCAAAAGGTAGTGCACTGTAAAGAACGAAAACATTAAAATCTTTGGAATTCGTAAACTACAAAATTTCCGTCCTTTCTGGCAGCTGCATCAGCACTGGATCTTCCTATACTCGGTCCACAGAATAATGATTCTGTAACACCTACATATGATGATGAGTCTGCAGTGGGCTCGTAAACATGTCCATGGTCGAATAAATCGTTAAAAAGCGACTGGTTGCATATATATTCCCAGATAAATCGCCAATTTACCTTTTGTCCTGTCGCTGAATGAATGCTTGGATTACTTGCAATACTAGTATCTTCTGAAAAAAGAACTCATATTGCTTGTATTTTATTAGATGGAAGATAGTTTACATTTATGAGGAACAACGCGGACGTAACATCGAGCCTTGTGCAACCGTGTACGTGATTTCTCCCCAGTCAGAGTAATCACCCCTGATTACATTGGCTGAAGTACTAACGTCGTGCGTTCCATTGGTTAGCTGTGTCAGAGAAACTGGAGCTGTCAAAAGATGGTGATGATGTTGCCGTGGTTGACACCGGACGCTGCGGTGGATAATGCAGCGTGCTGTACCACACGCGAGCCGCACACCGGAAATTCGTGACGCACAAGTGACACAGAGAGAGTTGGGGAGGGGATGTGAATGAGAGCGCCGAGACAGGCAGGTAGCTGGCACATAGACACGCGTAGAGCAGCAGGCGGCGGCACGCGACCTAGCCACAGAGCGGCGCCGCGCCGGCAGAGTGCAGCATAGAAGACGCAGACGTCGACATGGCCGGCTGCTGGCTGTTCCTCGCAGCTATTACCGGGCTCCTGCTGGCAGCCGCCGCCGCATTCGCCGCCGCGGTCACTCCACAGGTAAAAAACACGCGTGTCTCACACCATACCACACCACACCACAGGGCCCCCACTCTCTCGACTCGAAAACGCTCTCGAAGAAATTCTCGCAAATAGAACGTGCAGCGTTAAGCTACTTGTTGCCACAAGGGAACTCGAACTTCTAGGGGTACCCTACAGCCGTCGAATAAAGTTGTGATTTTTGTCGCCACGGGTATCTGAATCAGTGCTGTCCATAATCCTTTGAAGAGCAGTTGGTTAGTTCCATGTTCCATTACTTATAATAACATCTACATCTACGTAGATACTCCGTGACGGAGGGTACCCCATACAACTACTTGTCATTTCCTTCCCTGTTCCACTCGGAAATAGAGCGACTGGCAAACTACTATCTGTATGCCTCCCTATGAGCCCCAGTTTCTCGTCTTATCTTCGTGCTCCTTAAGCGATATGTATGTTGGAGCATTAGAATCGTTCTGCAGTCAGCTTCAAATGTCGGCTCTCTAAATTTTCTCAATAGTGTACATGGGCAGTGAGATGAAACAAGGTTGTTGGATTCAGCATCGGATTCAAGCCTTTTCTTGGTCAGCAGCTTTAACTGGACATAAATGCATCGGTTCTGAAAAGAAGGCAGCTTGTGTCACATAGGCACAGCGGAAGTTCCTCAGGGAGAAAACTTGCAAAGATTTGACTAGGCCTTTGAAATAAATTTTTTAAACCAATTCCCTAAAATACACACATCAAAAAATGGTCTGCATCACCTCGGTTCCGAGAGTTCCGGAACCTGTACAGAAAATTTGAATAGAGATCAAACAACATTTCCGACCTTTTTATTGCTCATGAAAACCACACATTGCATGTTGTACCACCATACAGCGAGACCTTCAGAGGTGGTGGTCCAGATTGCTATACACACCGGTACCTCTAATAGCCAGTAGTACGTCCTCTTGCACTGATGCATGCCTGTACTCAAGCATCAAGGCTCTGTTGGTACAGATTGTTCCACTCCTCTACGGCGATTCGGCGTAGATCGCTCAGAGTGGTTAGTGGGTCACGTCGTCCATAAACAGGCCTTTTCAGTCTATCTCAGGCATGTTCGATAGGGTTCATGTCTGGAGAACATGCTGGCCACTGTAGTCGAACGATGTCGTTATCCTAAAGGAAGTCATTCTCAAGATGTGCACGATGGGGGCGCGAATTGTCATCCATGAAGACGAATGCCTCGCCAATACGCTGCCGATATGGTTGCTCTATCGGTCGGAGGATGGATGGCATTCCCGTGTCGTACAGCCATTACGGAGCCTTCCATGACCACCAGCGGCCTACGTCGGCCCCACATATTGGCACCCCAAAACAGCAGTGAACCTCCACCTTGTTGCACTCGCCGGACAGTGTGTCTAAGACGTTCAGCCTGACCGGGTTGCCTCCAAACACGTATCCGACGATTACCTGGTTGAAGGCATATGCGACATTCATCGTTGAAGAGAACGTGATGCCAAACCTGAGCGGTCTATTCGGCACGTTGCTGGGCCCATCTGTAACGCGGTGCATGATGTAGTGTTTGCAAAGATGGACCTTGACATGGACGTCGGGAGTGAAGTTGCGCATCATGCAGCCTGTTGCGCACAGTTTGAGTCGTAACACGACGTCCAGTGGCTGTACGAGAAGCATTATTCAAGTCGGTGGCATTGCTGTCAGGGTTCCTCCGAGCCATAATCCGTAGGTAACGGTCATCCACTGCAGTAGTAGCCCTTGAGCAGCCTGAGCAAGGCATGTCATTGTCTCTCTGTATCTCCTCCATGTCCGAACAACATCGCTTTGGTTCACTCCGAGACGCCTGGACACTTCCCTTGTTGAGAGCCCTTCCTGGCACAAAGTAACAATGCGGACGCTATTGAACCGCTGTATTGTCTGTCTAGGCATGGCTGAACTACAGACAACACGAGCCCTTTACCTCCTTCCTTGTGGAATGACTGGAACTGATCGCCTGTCGGACCCCCTTCGTCTAATAGGCGCTGATCATGCAGGGTTGTTTACATCTTTAGGCGGGTTTAGTGACATCTCGGAACAGTCAAAGGGGCTCTGTCTGTGATACAAGATCCACAGTCACCGTCTATCTTCAGGACTTCTTCGAACCGGGGTGATGCAAAATTTTGTTGGGTGTGTGTATTTCTTGACTGGCTGCCAACCTGTACAATAGCGTCTACATCTACGTCTACATCTACATGGTTACTCTGCAATTCACACTTAAGTGCCTGGCAGAGGGTTCATCGAACCATTTTCATACTACTTCTCTACCATTCCACTCTCGAATGGCGCGTGGGAAAAAGGAACTCTTAAATGTTTCCTTTCGAGCTCTGATTTCTCTTATTTTATTATGATGATCATTTCTCCCTACGTAGGTGGGTGTGAACAAAATATTTACGCATTGGGAAGAGAAAGTTGGTGTTTGAAATTTCGTAAATAGATCTCACCGCAAAGAAAACCGCCTTTGTTTCAGTGGCTGCCACCCGAACTCGCGTATCATATCAGTGACACTCTCACCCCTATTGCGCGATAACACGAAACGAGCTGCCCTTCTTTGCACTTTTTCGATGTCCTCCGTCAATCCCACCTGGTAAGGATCCCAGAGCAGAGGACAGACAAGTGTAATGTAGGCTGACTGTTTAGTGGGTTTGTCGCATCTTCTAAGTATTCTGCCAACAAAGCGCAGTCTTTGTTTCGCCTTCCCCATAATATTATCTATGTGGTCTTTCCCATTTAAATTGCTCGAAATTGTAATTCCTAGGTATTTACGAGCGAGGTGGCGCAGTGGTTAGCACACTGGACTCGCATTAGGGAGGACGACGGTTCAATCCTGCATCCGGCCATCCTGAATTAGGTTTACCGTGATTTCCCTAAATCGGTCCAGGCAAATGCCGGGATGGTTCCTCTGAAAGGGCGAGGCCGTCTTCCTTCCCCTTCCTTCCCTGATCCGACGAGACCGATGACCTCGCAGTTTGGTCTGTTCCCACAAACAACCTCCTAGGTATTTAGTCGAATTGACAGCCTTTAGGTTTGTTCGATTTATCGTACACCCAAAATTTATCGGATTCCTTTTAGTACCCATCTGGATGACCTCGCACTTCTCTTTGTTTAGTGCCAATTGCCACTATTCGCACCATAGATCTGTAGATCATTTTGTGATTGGAATTGATCGTCTGATGATTTTACTAGGCGGTAAATTACAGCGTCATCTACAAACAATCTAAGGGAGCTGCTCAGATTATCACCTAGATCATTTATGTAAATCAAGAACAGCAGAGGGCATATGACACTACCTTGCGGAACGCCACCGTCCTATATGCTGTCTCCTCTAGAGGTGCACCACTCTTTCCTAAAATTCTCCCAATAAACCGAAGTCTACCACTCGCCTTCCCTACCACAGTTTTCACATGCTCGTTCCACCTTACATCGCTTTGCAACGTTACGCCCAGTTACTTAAACACCTTGACTGTGTCAAGCAGGACACTAGTAATACTGTACCCGAACATTACAGGTTTGTTCTTCCTACTCATCCACATTAACTTACATTTTTCCACATTTAGGGCTAGCTGCCATTCGTCAGACCAACTGGAAATGTCGTCTTATGTCTTACTACAATTACTCAACTCAGATTGCTGCCCATCCTGTCCGCGAAATCTATATACAGAACAACGGCGGTCCTATCACAGTTCCCTGGGGCACTCCTCACGGTACCCTTGTCTCTGATGAACACTCGCCGTGGAGGACAACATACTGGGTTCTATTACTTTTTAGCGACGAAGCACACTTTTATTTGGATGGGTTCGTCAATAAGCAAAATTGCCGCATCTGGGGGACTGAGAATCCGCATTTCGCGATCGAGAAGTGTCTTCACCCTCAATGGGTGACAGCGTGGTGTGCAACGTCCAGTCACGGAATAATCGGTGCGATATTCCTCGATGCCACGGTACGTGAAGGTTTTGGAAGATGATTTCATTCCCATTATCCAAAGCGACCCCGATTTGCACAAGATGTGGTTCATGCAAGACGGAGCTGACCCCCATTTACATCTACATCTACATCCATACTCCGCAAGCCACCTGACGGTGTGTGGCGGAGGGTACCTTGAGTACCTCTATCGGTTATCCCTTCTATTCGAGTCTCGTATTGTTCGTGGAAAGAGGGATTGTCGGTATGCCTCTGTGTGGGCTCTAACCTCTCTGATTTTATCCTCATGGTCTCTTCGCGAGATATACGTAGGAGGGAGCAATATACTGCTTGACTCCTCGGTGAAGGTATGTTCTCGAAACTTCAACAAAGGCCCGTAACGAGCTACTGAGCGTCTCTCTTGCAGAGTCTTCCACTGGAGTTTATCTATCATCTTCGTAACGCTTTCGCGATTACTAAATGATCCTGTAACGAAGCGCGCTGCTCTCCGTTGGATGTTCTCTATCTCTTCTATCAGCCCTATCTGGTACGGATCCCACACCGGTGAGCAGTATTCAAGCAGTGGGCGAATAAGTGTACTGTAACCTACTTCCTTTGTTTTCGGACTGCATTTTCTTAGGATTCTTCCAATGAATGTCAGTCTGGTATTTGGTTTACCGACGATTAATTTTATATGGTCATTCCATTTTAAATCACTCCTAATGCCTACTCCCAGATAATTTATGGAATTTACTGCTTCCAGTTGCTGACATGCTATATTGTAGCCAAATGATAAAGGATCTTTCTTTCTATGTATTCGCAGCACATTACACTTGTCTACATTGAAATTCAATTGCCATTCCCTGCACCATGCGTCAATTCGTTGCAGATCATCCTGCATTTCAGCACAATTTTCCATTGTTACAACCTCTCGATACACCACAGCATCATACGCAAAAAGCCTCAGTGAACTTCCGATGTTATCCACAAGGTCATTTATATATATTGTGAATAGCAACGGTCCTACGATACTCCCCTGCGGCACACATGAAATCACTCTTACTTCGGAAGACTTCTCTCCATTGAGAATGACATGCTGCGTTCTGTTATCTAGGACCTCTTAAATCCAATCACACAATTGGTCTGATAGTCCATATGCTCTTACTTTGTTCATTAAACGACTGTGGGGAACTGTATCGAACGCCTTGCGGAAGTCAAGAAACACGGCATATACCTGAAACCCGTGTCTATGACCCTCTGAGTCTCGTGGACAAATAGCGCGAGCTGGGTTTCTCACGATCGTCTTTTTCGAAACCCATGATGATTCCCACAGAGTAGATTTCTAGTCTCCAGAAAAGTCATTATACTCGAACATAATACGTGTTCCAAAATTCTACAACATTTTGGTTCCCAGAGGCGACTGACATTGGTCTCGATTGGCAGCCATATTCTCTGGATCTGAACTCATGCGACTTCATTTTGTTGGGCTACATTAAAGACAAGATGTACGTCAATAATCCAAAAACCATTGCTGAGCTGAAAACAGCCATTCAGGAGGTCATCGACAGCGTGGATGTTCCGACACTTCAGCGGGTCATGCAGAATTTCGCTATTCGTCTGCGCCACATCATCTCCAGGGATGGCAGCCATATCGAACATGTCATAACCTACACTCCTGGAAATTGAAATAAGAACACCGTGAATTCATTGTCCCAGGAAGGGGAAACTTTATTGACACATTCCTGGGGTCAGATACATCACATGATCACACTGACAGAACCACAGGCACATAGACACAGGCAACAGAACATGCACAATGTCGGCACTAGTACAGTGTATATCCACCTTTCGCAGCAATGCAGGCTGCTATTCTCCCATGGAGACGATCGTAGAGATGCTGGATGTAGTCCTGCGGAACGGCTTGCCATGCCATTTCCACCTGGCGCCTCAGTTGGACCAGCGTTCGTGCTGGACGTGCAGACCGCGTGAGACGACGCTTCATCCAGTCCCAAACATGCTCAATGGGGGACAGATCCGGAAATCTTGCTGGCCAGGGTAGTTGACTTACACCTTCTAGAGCACGTTGGGTGGCACGGGATACATGCGGACGTGCATTGTCCTGTTGGAACAGCAACTTCCCTTGCCGGTCTAGGAATGGTAGAACGATGGGTTCGATGACGGTTTGGATGTACCGTGCACTATTCAGTGTCCCCTCGACGATCACCAGTGGTGTACGGCCAGTGTAGGATATCGCTCCCCACACCATGATGCCGGGTGTTGGCCCTGTGTGCCTCGGTCGTATGCAGTCCTGATTGTGGCGCTCACCTGCACGGCGCCAAACACGCATACGACCATCATTGGCGCCAAGGCAGAAGCGACTCTCATCGCTGAAGACGACACGTCTCCATTCGTCCCTCCATTCACGCCTGTCGCGACACCACTGGAGGCGGACTGCACGATGTTGGGGCGTGAGCGGAAGACGGCCTAACGGTGTGCGGGACCGTAGCCCAGCTTCATGGAGACGGTTGCGAGTGGTCCTCGCCGATACCCCAGGAGCAACAGTGTCCCTAATTTGCTGGGAAGTGGCGGTGCAATCCCCTACGGCACTGCGTAGGATCCTACGGTCTTGGCGTGCATCCGTGCGTCGCTGCGGTCCGGTCCCAGGTCGACGGGCACGTGCACCTTCCGCCGACCACTGGCGACAACATCGATGTACTGTGGAGACCTCACGCCCCACGTGTTGAGCAATTCGGCGGTACGTCCACCCGGCCTCCCGCATGCCCACTATACGCCCTCGCTCAAAGTCCGTCAACTGCACATACGGTTCACGTCCACGCTGTCGCGGCATGCTACCAGTGTTAAAGACTGCGATGGAGCTCTGTATGCCAGGGCAAACTGGCTGACACTGACGGCGGCGGTGCACAAATGCTGCGCAGCTAGCGCCATTCGACGGCCAACACCGCGGTTCCTGGTGTGTCCGCTGTGCCGTGCGTGTGATCATTGCTTGTACAGCCCTCTCGCAGTGTCCGGAGCAAGTATGGTGGGTCTGACACACCGGTGTCAATGTGTTCTTTTTTCCATTTCCAGGAGTGTATGTCCGAATATCAGTAGTGACGTTTACAAGTTGAATAAAGTGTGTGCACGCCGTAGTTTGTAACTAATTTACGGTTTCTTCATATAGTTCAATAATTGTCACCCTGTATCTGTGAACTTATTCCATATGCTCGCATCTTCTTTAACAGCCTGCAATGGGGCTCCGTGTCGAATGCTTTTCGGAAATCTAGTAATACGGAATCTGCCTGTTGCCCTTCATCCATAGTTCTCAGTAGATCATATGAGAAAAGGGCAAGCTGAGTTTCGCACAAGGGAGGGCAGTAAATCTGGGAACTTTATTACGAATACCTCTGTAGTTTACTGATAAAACGGTAAGGTAGATCCTTCTGCTTGAAAAAAAAAATTGAAACTGCTCTAGCAAGCATTGTGCCGTCTCCGATAGTATTACGATGTTATCGTTCAAACCTTATTTCTTCTCCATGAACTTTAAATCATAAGTTAATTTCTCCATGGTTTCCTTCACAGATTGCTCAATGTACAGATGAAATAACTTCGAAGATAGGCTACAGCCTTGTCTTACTCCCTACTCGGTTACTGCTTCCCTTTCATGTCCTTCGACTCATAACTGCAGTCTGACTTCTGTATAAGTTGTCAATGACTTTTCGCTTCTTGTACCTAATTCCTGACACCTTCACATTTTCGAAGCTGAAGTGCATTCAACCTTCTCAAAATCTGTCTCTAAAAGTACAGATGCTAAAAATCTTATTTTTATCTTTCTTTAGCCTATCATCTAAAGTAAATCGTTGGGTCTGAATTGCCTCACATGTTCCAACTTTCTCTGAAACTGAAAGTGATCTTCCCCAAGATCTGCGTGTACCAGTTTTTATGTTCTTCCGTAAATAATTAATGTAAGCTTAAAATATATATCGGGCGTGTCTCCTAAGAATCGTCAGCCGCATTTTCTGTCCTGTTTCGGTATATATTTGAAATTTCATTTTTGCAGAAAAATGTTGCTCATCACGAATTCCATGCGACGCCTAGTGTCTAGGGTAAGCGTCGGTTTGTTTTCCGTTACGAAGCAAATGAATTTTAAAACAGAACTTTACGTATCCATTCCATAGCGCGGCCCCAGGTTAGTCTAGGGTGATACTGGTTTTATCGATTGATATTAACAGAGGCAGTAAAATACACTGGTGTCTAAAATTAAAGCAACAAACCGCTATTTCCCCATCCTTTATCTAGTTCAAGATGTAATCATACAAACTGTCAAAAGATGTCCTTAGTGTTCTGCAAGGAAGGTGGCATTCCGGTCAACGGACAACCGCGTCAACAATGACGTCAGGGCACCTATAAAACGGGGTAGTGTTTGCCTGGTAGTCCTACATCCACATCCGCTGTGTACACAGACGGTACGGTGTGGCACAGAGAAGACTCCTGCCAGACTCTCTGCTGTGGAGGGCCGTAGGAAGAACGGAAGCAGGAGAGTCGCAAACTGATGTTGCCCGATGGCCTAGTGTGAATCGTTCTGTTGTTTTTCGGATGTGGCAACGGTGTATAGAGACCGAAGCTGTATCCTGAAGCCCAGGGCGGGGACGACTACGTGTAACATCAGAAAGAGATAACCGTTATGTGGCTGTAAGGGCATAACGGTACCGCACGGCATCTGGCATTTGATCTCACAGAATCCACTGGACGTGCTGTATCGAGGCAAACGGTCAACAGAAGGCTTCGCAGGTTGGCCTATACTATCGGAGACATGCTGTATGTCTACCTCTGACGCGTCTTCACAAAAGGGAATGTCTAGAGTGCAGTCGTCAACATGCTAGCTAGACGGTCGAATATTGATCTAATGTTCATTTCACAGATGAGTCGCGATTTCGTATGGAGAGTGATTATAGATGGATTCGCACCTGAAGGGAGCGTGGAACACGATTTCTGGACCCAAGCATATGGAAAGAGACCGAGATCGAGGAGGATCCGTAATGGTGTCGGTAGGGATTATGTTGGCCACCAGAACACCTCTTCAAGAAATTGCACGGGTGAACCGGCAAACCGTAACTGCTGCCACGTATCGTGACGAGATCTTCGGACCTCATGAGCGGTTGTTGCGAGTTGCTGTGCGCCCAGACTTCGCGTTGCTGGACGACAATGCTAAACCTCATGCAGCATGGGTGTTAGATGTTTTCTTGAAAACGGAAGATATAGCGCGTGGAGTGGCCTGCTCGCTCTCGCTGTTTGAGTACCATAGATCATGTCAGGGATGCACTAGGGGACGGGTTGCATCACGTCAGCATCCACCAACCACTCTCCAAGACATGTGAGCAGCTCTGCAGTAAGAATGGGCGTTATTGCCTCAACGGGGGACTGATGACATCATTCACTGCATCTTCCGTCGTTGTCAGACCTGTACTGCTGCCAGAGGTGGTCACACTCCATACTGACAGCATTAACCAGTTGTCGCAATGTGTGTGGAAATCCGTTAAATTGAAAAAAAAAGCTAAGAGCATTTTTGTCTACCGTTATGCATGTTACGGTTGATTACGTTCTGCATTCTTTACATCGTTTCTACTTTACTCTCAATAGCTATATTGTTTCGTGGCAAAATAAACGCAAACTTGCAAAACTTCCGTTTGTTGCTTTAATTTTTGACGCCAGTGTACAAAGAATGGCCAGTATTCCAGCAGCGATTGAGAAGCGCTGCTGCACGGCCAGGACGGTACTATCACTGTTGGAGTACTGGCTGTTGTTGTTGTGATCTTCAGTCCAGAGACTGCTTTGATGCAGCTCTCCATGCTACTCTGTCCTGCGAAAGCCTCTTCATCTTCGAGTAACTACTGCAACCTTCATCCGTCTGTATCTGCTTGCTGTATTCATCTCTTTGTCTCCATCTACGACTTTTACCCCCCACGCTTCCCTGCAATACTTAACTGGTGATCCCTTGTTGCCTCAGAATGTGTCTTACCAACCGATCCCTTCTTCTAGTCGGGTTCTACCCCAAATTTCTCTTTTCCCCAATTCTATTCAGTACCTCCTCATTAGTTACATGATCTGCACATCTAATCTTCAGCATTCTTCTGTAGCACCGTATCTCAAAAGTTTCTGTTCTTTTCTTTTCTAAGCTGCTTATCGTCCATGTTTCACTTCCATACACGGCTTCACTCCACAGAAATGCTTTCAGAAAGTACTTCCTGACACTTAAATCTATATTCAATGTTAACAAATTTCTATTCTTCAGAAACACTTTTTTGCAATTGCCAGTCTACATTTTATATCCTTCCTACTTTACTTCCCAAGCAGCAAAACTCATGAGTTACTTTAAGTGTCTCATTTCCTAATCTAATTCCCTCAGAGTCATCTCATTTAATTCGACTACATTCCATTATCCTCGTTTTGCTTTAGTTGATGTTCATCTTATATCCTCCTTCCAAGACGCTGTCCATTCCATTCAACTGCTCTTCCAAGTCCATTGCTTTCCCTAACAGAATTGTAATGTCAGGAGTACTGGCTTCGCTTCGCATTTTTGTGTATCTGTTAATACATATAGATAAAACCAATATCACACTAGACTATCCTGGGACCGCTCTATCGAATGGGCACGTGAAATCCTGGTTGAAAAATAATTTTGTTTGCTACGGGAAACAAACAGACGCTGGGTGTGTCATGAAATACGTGATGAGCAGTATTTCTTTGTGCTGACTACCGCTACATATAAGAAGCGATAGTGAATATATGTGCAGAAACACCAGAGAAAATGTGCCTATCGACATTTCGGAGGGCAAGTCGGTATATATATTGCCATGGAGATGATTCGAGTTCGATTCTCGGTACTGTCAGGAATGTTTCCTTTGGCAGTGGCGCCTGACAGCGGTCGGGAGAACGGTGTGCTGGCTCCGTTACTCTACATCACGGATCCAAATTACCCTTTTTCATAGGGTGACACGGCGGTCGGTCCACACTGAACTGGCCCGTCAGAGATGGAACATAGAGTTGGATATATTTTAAATTCATTTAGAAAATATTCGAAATTATTTCTGAAAATCTGAATTTTGTAATACACTCAAGCGCCAAAGCAACTGGTATAAGCACTCGTATTCAAATACAGAGATATGTAAACAAGCTGAATACGGCGCTGCGGTCGGCAACGCCTGTATAAAACAAGTGTCTGGCGCAGTTGTTACATCGGTTACTGCTGCTAGAATGGCAGGTTATCAAGATTTAAGTGAGTTTGAACGTGGTGTTATAGTCGGCGCACGAGCGATTGGACACAGCGTCACCGAGGTAGCGATGAAGTGGGGAATTTCCCGTACGACCATTTCACGAGTGTACCGTGAATATCAGGAATCTGGTAAAACATCAAATCACCGACATCGGTGCGACCGGTAAAGGATCCTGCAAGAACGGGACCAACGACGCCTGAAGAGAATCGTTCAATGTGACAGAAGTGTAACCCTTCCGCAACATGCTGCAGATTTCAATTCTGGACCATCAACAAGTGTCAGCGTGTGACGTAATCAACGAAATATCAGCGATATGGGCTTTCGGAACTGAAGGCCCACTCGTGTACCCTCGATGACTGCACGACACAAAGCTTTACGCCTCGCCTGGGCCCGTCAACACCGACACTGGACTGTTGATGTCTGGAAACACGTTGGCTGCTCGGACGAGTCTAGTTTCAAATTGTATCGAGCGGAGACAACCTCATGAATCCATGAACACTCCATGTCATCAGGGGACTGTTTAAGCTGGTGGAGGCACTGTAATGGTGTGGGGCGTGTGCAATTTTGGTGATATGGGACCCCTGATACCTCTACATACGATTCTGACAGGTCACACGTACGTAAGCATCCTGACTGATTACCTGCACCCATTCACGTCCATTGTCCATTCCGAAGGACAATGCGACACCCCACAAGTCTAGAATTGTTACAAAGTGGCTCCAGGTACACTCTTTTGAGTTTAAACACTTCCGCTGGCCGCCATATTCCCCAGACATGAACATCATTGAGCGTATCTGGGATGCCTTGCAACGTGCTGTTCAGAAGAGATCTCCACCGTCTCGTACTCTTACGGATTCATCATGTCAGTTCCCCCCAGCACTATTTCAGACGTTAGTCGAGTCCATGCCACGTCGTTCTGCGGCACTTCTGCATGCTCGCGGGGGCCCTACACGATATTAGGCAGATGTACCAGTTTCTTTGGCGCTTCATTGTACTCGTATATTGCTGAAAGGCATACTCTATCGCTCAAAAGCTTTCGAACGCCCTGAAACTGGGATAAAAAAGCTAGTTATCAGATTCAAATAAGAATTAGCTATATTGCTTCCTCAGTGTCATGCTCAACGTAACGTTTAAGAGTAGTGTCCCACATTTTTAAAAATGAAATTATTCAAAACATAACTTTCTGCTGTTACGGTGTTCGTCGATAATTTTGTATTGTGGTGGCATAAAGTAATCTTTCCTCGCTAGATGGCGTTCATAGGACGTCAACAAATCTGGAAACACGGTTAGAGATAAGAAAGTGTCATGTTATACAAGAGATATCAAAGAATGAGCTCCAGGGTTTGTTCCAGTGTAAACATCGATAATGGGACGAAGAAAGGGGCTTTCAAAACAAAAACGTTCTGTAGTTGTATCTTTATGAGCAGTTGGTTTTACTAAGCTACAAACAGCACGTCAAGAACATATTTCCTTGGGATGTGTCTATTATACCCTGCAGAGGCATGCGGATACTGGTGAGAGTATTGACCGATCTCTAAAGTGTAGGGCAAAAGTCACATGAAAAACTGAAGGCAAATATATAGTAGTCACAAGTAAACGCGATCGCTTCAAAACAGCGCCAATTTTAGCAGCAGAACTCAACCATAATAGGGGAAAGCCGGTGAGTGTTAAGTTCTGTAAAAAGACGTCTTCGTGCAGTGAATCTTAACGGGCCTGTGGCTGCTAAGAAACCTTTACTGACGGCTATTATTAGGAATAAGAGGCTACACTGAGGTACACAACATGAAAGTAAATCACCGAAAGAAGTTAATTTTCATTGACAAATCCAAATGTGAGGTCTTTGGCAGAAAGCGAAGCAAGTTTATTCACCTGTTGCCAGATGAACTAATGTTACATCACTGTTTATCTCCTCATTAAAGCATGGACGCGGTTCCTTCATGGTCTGGGGATGTTTTGGATGCGGTAAGATTGGTGATCTCGTGCAAATAAGCGGAACAATCAGGAAAGAGGGTAACCATTGGATGCAAAGCCATGTGGAAGACGTTTGATCGGCAAGGAATTCGTCCAACAGCAAGAAAACGACCCTAAACACACTTCAAAACTATGTAAAGCGTATTTGACGAATTTAGAGAAAAAGAAGGAACTGAAAAAATATTATCTGACCATCCGAATGCCCCGACTATAATACACTGAACTGCTTTGCGGTCACTTGGCTAGAACAGTAAAATCAAGGCCTATTACCATTGTTCATCACCTCTGGACCAGACTACAAGAGGAATGTCGGCATATCACCGAGGATATCCTGATGAAGCTGATAGCAAGAATGCCTCGCGAACGCAGAGCAATTATTAGAGCCAAAGACAGCTACTTTCAGGAGAGTAAAATTTGAATGCATGTATTTAGTTTCAAGAAAAGGTTATTTCAGTACTGACTTATGAGTATTTCTAACGTTCCTGGTTCCAATTTTCGTTTTTTTCCTCGAAATCACTGATGTTCAAGAACTTTTGAGCGATAGCGTATTTTAATTTCTCTTTGGGACCGTCTTGCCTCGGAGGTTTTAGCGAGCCACCCGTGAGTCAATATTGCTGGCGAATTAGCGTGGCTGTGTTTGTTTGGCGGGTAGCTGGTCAGCAGGCGCTGCCATGTCTCCTTAACGCTGTTATGAACTGCACTGGCGCATTACCTCCCAGGATACGGGCATAGTCTAGCGCTCTCGACAAGACCGAGTCGATTTGAGGTTCTTGGGCAGTCGTCGAGTGTCAGAACATACTTATATCTACGACAAGATCTGCACTCTCTCTTCGTGAGGGTACTACCATGCCACTCCTCGATCGTCGCACACTCTCGCGAATAAGATACTGAAATAGCATTGTCCCTATTGAAAAGCAGCTATCACTAGAGACCGGATTATATGCATCATAAAAACCTTAAAATATGCATGCAAATATGCATGAAAAATGCTTGAAAATGCATGAAAAGTGTAGAAATATGCAAGATCAAATAATATAAAAAAAACGTTGTAGTTGCTGCGTGCATTATATCTCTAAGTCGAACCTGTGCATATTAATTAAGAAGAAGAACGCCGGCTACGCGAAAAATCGGTACATTTATAACGCTGATATTTTATGAATACTTTCTGGTAGAGGTTAGGAAGAGGGCCTTTCTGGGATTATTTTCTAAAATTTTGCAAAATGGGGACGCATACCGTGTTTCAAGAATTTTTCCTTCTTTGCTATTGCTGTCGGTAACAAGCGATGCTATACGAGTGAGTCACAGCGAAACAGTCGATATCTACAGGAGCAATTTTGAGATATATCGCACGCAGGGGGGCACGCTCGAAAACGCCGTAATATTTTATTTAAAAAACAACATACAGTCACGAATTTTTTTTTAACAGCATTAACTTCTAATTAATAATATTGGACCAAAGCATGATTTACAACTGATTTTACATTTTTCTACTATTGTAGACATAAACGACCAAATACTGTTCCAAATGTTCGGTAGTATGCATGATTGTGTTTTCGATAACTCAAAACATTTTTATAAGCAGAAAAGGACCGTTCTACAACAGCTGAGGTAACTGGGCAGTATTTGAATTTGGGTGCAATGTTGGCACTTATTGTTTCTGGTAAAATTTCACCCGTCCCATTAATAAAAGTATCAATTTGGCACAAGGGTTCAAAGCCTGGGTTATTGTTTAAAATGTTTTCAAACTTTTCTTTAAGTTTTCTTGGGAATACCTCCGGCAATGAGGAGTTCACTAGAATAATTTTATTCATTAACTGAATAGATTCATTCAACGCCAAACCTTTAGTTTCAAGCTTTTTGATACTTGCAGGTATATGGGAAAAAGCCTCTGAAGTATCGAAATCGTTTACTACCCCTCTAATGACCTCGAAATGTTCATTGTAAAACAACACAGCTTCGACCCATGTACTCCAACGAGTTACCACTGGTTCGGGAGGTAAAGGCACATTAGGTAGTTTTTCTTTGTAGGTCTTGATGCGAGCAGGAGCCTTTGGAAACACTTTGTTTGTGAATGAAATCAGTTTATTTACATTTACAAACGTGGAACGTACTTCTTCAGCAAGACGAGGTACTCCACAAGCAAAGCACATGAATTAAATTGGGATAAAATACTCGGAGTACTTTTCATGCTTTGGCCATATAGGGAGCAGCATTTGAAATAATCACAAACACCCTTTCAGCGGTAGAAGATTCTGGAAATATTTTTCTAATACCCTCATTCACAAATCTGGCGATCGTAGAATGATTCGCTTTTTCTAGTTCTTTGCAGATCGCTAAATAGGAAGAAGAAGGCTCTTTTTTTAAAGCACCAACTATAAAATTTGGAATGTAACGGTCACAAGTGTCTGTAGTTTCATCAACTGAAATCCAGATATTGCTGTCCTTGAGTTCATTACGTATTTCTTCGAGAACATTTACGTAAATTGTCGGTATATAATTTTTACGCAATGTTGATTCATGCGGTATATTTTGATTTAAGCAATATTTGCTTAAAAACCCTTTGAGTATAGGATTTGTAAGTTTGTGAAGAGGAATATTGCTTGCAATGAATGCTTCGCATAGAGCCATGTTAAACCGACGTTTTTGGTTAGCTTTGGGCAAACCTCTGACACTGCAACTTACTGTTGTCGCCGTGCGGTTAAAGGCGCTGCAGTCCGCAACCGCAAGACCGCTACGGTCGCATGTTCGAATCCTGCCTCGGGCATGGATGTTTGTGATGTCCTTAGGTTAGTTAGGTTTAACTAGTTCTAAGTTCTAGGGGACTAATGACCTCAGCAGTTGAGTCCCATAGTGCTCAGAGCAATTTGAACCATCTTTTTGCTGTTGTCAGAAGTTGTCGTGGTCCTTTCTTCCGTATTGCTGCGATATAAAGTTTTGTCTTGACGTGCTGGTCTACTAGAAACTTTTTTTTCCACGAAACGTTTTTCTCGCAAACTCGAGAATATTAAACGATTCCTTCATATGTAAATGTTCCAGGATGGTTAGCTATCCACGGAACGACGTTTCTTTTTTCGTGCGACTTGGCATAGAACGCATTACGCACTACACGTCGTAAACACATTCAACTGTGTACAAGTAAACAGAAAGTTACACTGAAACAATGGAGGTGCGACTAAAAGCTTGCGTATTTAATTTAATTGTTGCCGACGCGTACGGTATGACAGTGGAAGGGATTAACCGAGGGCGCGGGCGCAGGAGCATTGACTCTGTCTGCTGTTTCTTGTTCCTCTTCTGTAATGATTTCACTAGGCAGTGGTCTCTCGGTTAGCGATTGCACGCAGTCCTAGATCGCGGAGAATCTGTGAGACATCAAAACTAGATCGAGCTAGCGACCTCTCGTCTAAAAGTGTTTAAATATTGTAAACACATAGCGAAAATATGCATCATCACTAGTTCTTAGTTAAAATATGCAATAACTGGTGAAAAGGAGCCGAATACGCAATATGCAAACGCATATAAACTCGTCTCTATTTACGACTAATCATAGCGGAAAAGAGATCAGGCTCTGACGGAATTCCTGTTGGATTTTAAACTGTGGATTTATTCCTTTCTTGGCCACATTTATCGAAACTTTCTTGTAGAGAGAATGGTCTCTTGTGATTATAGAGGAGTACAGGTCACTCCTGTCTACAAAAGTATTCGACAAGACATGATCAGAACCACAGAGAAAAATTTCTGACGTTCACCTGTTCCGGGATCGTAGAGCGTATTCTCTGTGGATGAACCAAAAGATTATGGTGACAGCGTGTTAGTCCACCTCTGGAGCGCAGTACAGCAGCGATTGTGGATCCGACGAGCCGTTGGTAAATTTCCGGTTGCGTGTGACATGAAGTGTCTACGCACAGGTCACGTAATTCCTGTGAATTAAGGGCCAATGGTTTGTGGGCGCTGTGCGTCTGATGGCGTCATATAGGGTGTTTCAAAAATGACCGGTATATTTGAAACGGCAATAAAAACTAAACGAGCAGCGATAGAAATACACCGTTTGTTGCAATATGCTTGGGACAACAGTACATTTTCAGGCGGACAAACTTTCGAAATTACAGTAGTTACAATTTTCAACAACAGATGGCGCTGCAAGTGATGTGAAAGATGTAGAAGACAACGCAGTCTGTGGGTGCGCCATTCTGTACGTCGTCTTTCTGCTGTAAGCGTGTGCTGTTCACAACGTGCAAGTGTGCTGTAGACAACATGGTTTATTCCTTAGAACAGAGGATTTTTCTGGTGTTGGAATTCCACCGCCTAGAACACAGTGTTGTTGCAACAAGACGAAGTTTTCAACGGAGGTTTAATGTAACCAAAGGACCGAAAAGCGATACAATAAAGGATCTGTTTGAAAAATTTCAACGGACTGGGAATGTGACGGATGAACGTGCTGGAAAGGTAGGGCGACCGCGTACGGCAACCACAGAGGGCAACGCGCAGCTAGTGCAGCAGGTGATCCAACAGCGGCCTCGGGTTTCCGTTCGCCGTGTTGCAGCTGCGGTCCAAATGACGCCAACGTCCACGTATCGTCTCATGCACCAGAGTTTACACCTCTATCCATACAAAATTCAAACGCGGCAACCCCTCAGCGCCGCTACCATTGCTGCACGAGAGACATTCGCTAACGATATAGCGCACAGGATTGATGACGGCGATATGCATGTGGGCAGCATTTGGTTTACTGACGAAGCTTATTTTTACCTGGACGGCTTCGTCAATAAACAGAACTGGCGCATATGGGGAACCGAAAAGCCCCATGTTGCAGTCCCATCGTCCCTGCATCCTCAAAAAGTACTGGTCTGGGCCGCCATTTCTTCCAAAGGAATCATTGGCCCATTTTTCAGATCCGAAACGATTACTGCATCACGCTATCTGGACATTCTTCGTGAATTTGTGGCGGTACAAACTGCCTTAGACGACACTGCGAACACCTCGTGGTTTATACAAGATGGTGCCCGGCCACATCGCACGGCCGACGTCTTTAATTTCCTGAATGAATATTTCGATGATCGTGTGATTGCTTTGGGCTATCCGAAACATACAGGAGGCGGCGTGGATTGGCCTCCCTATTCGCCAGACATGGACCCCTGTGACTTCTTTCTGTGGGGACGCTTGAAAGACCAGGTGTACCGCCAGAATCCAGAAACAATTGAACAGCTGAAGCAGTACATCTCATCTGCATGTGAAGCCATTCCGCCAGACACGTTGTCAAAGGTTTCGGGTAATTTCATTCAGAGACTACGCCATATTATTGCTACGCATGGTGGATATGTGGAAAATATCGTACTATAGAGTTTCCCAGACCGCAGCGCCATCTGTTGTTGAAAATTGTAACTACTGTAATTTCGAAAGTTTGTCTGCCTGAAAATGTACTGTTGTCCCAAGCATATTGCAACAAACGGTGTATTTCTATCGCTGCTCGTTTAGTTTTTATTGCCGTTTCAAATATACCGGTCATTTTTGAAACACCCTGTAGATGTGTTCCATCGTGTTCAGATCAGGAGAGAATTCTGGGCAAAACATCAACGTGAGTTCACTATCACACTTCTCGAACCACTGTAGCACGATTCTGGCCTCGTGATGAGGGTAGCTATCTTGCTGGAAAATTCCATTGCATGTAGGGATGTAAGTGGTGTTCAGTAATGATCACTTAGTCCTCAGCTGCCAGCGTGCCCTCAGTTGCTACCATAGTTCTCGTAGAAGCCGATCTGAATGTCCGCTGTAGCATAATATTCCGCCCACTGGCCAATGCTCGTGGTGCGGTGCACGTTTCAAGCAGACGTACGTCTGGATGACAGCGTAACCAGACGCTACCATAGACCTAATGTAATAAGTTATGTGATTCATGTTATCAGGTGACAAATTTGCTTGATATATAATCTACACTCATGCACATGAGGACAATGCTGATACATGGTGAAAGAACGCTCTGGTGGGAGGTTTACGGGTTTAAATCGCCTCTGGGTGCATTTGACCTGCGGTCGTAGCACGGTGGCGCTGGCAGCAGTCCACATACGCAGAGTTGTGTTGGTGCACATCAGAGTACGGTGCAGCGAGTAAGTGTGCAGACGTTTTCAGACGTGCTAATGGTGACTGTGCGTTGAAAATGGCTCAAAGTACACATATTGATGTTATGAGGGGTAGAATACTAGGGCGACTGGAGGCTGGTCAAGCACAGCAGGTCGTAGCACGAGCCCTCCGTGTGCCACAAAGTGTGATCTCAAGATAATGGCAACGATTCCAGCAGACAGGAAACGTGTCCAGGCACTACAGTGCAGGACGTCCACAGTGCACAACACCAAAAGAAGACCGATATCTCACCATCAGTGCCCGCAGACGGCCACGGAGTGCTGCAGGTAGCCTTGCTCGCGATCTTACCGCAGCCACTGGAACAGTTGTCTCCAGACACACAGTCTAGAGACGACTGAACAGACATGGTTTATTCGCCCAGAGACCTGCAAGGTGCATTCCACTGACCCCTGGCTACAGGAGAGCCCGTAAAGCCTGGTGTCAAGTTCACGATACATGGCAATTATAACGGTGGTCCCAGGTTATGTTCACGGATGAGTCCAGGTATAGTCTGAACAGTGATTCTCGCCAGGTTTTCATCTGGTGTGTACCAGGAACCAGATACCAACCCCTTAATGTCCTTGAAAGGGACGTACAGCCCTGCATGTCTTTGACCGAGGAACTGTAACAGGTCAGTTGTATCGGAACGTCAATTTGCACCAGTACGTCCGCCTTTTCAGGCGTGCAGTGGGTCCCACCTTCCTTCTGATGGATGATAATGCACGGCCCCACCGACCTGCCATCGTGGAGGAGTACCTTGAAACAGAAGATATTAAGCGAATGGAGTGGCCTGCCTGTTCTCCAGATCTAAACCCCATCGAGCACGTCTGGGATGCTCTAGGTCGACGTATCGCTGCACGTCTTCAAACCCCTACGACACTTCAGGAGCTCCGACAGGCACTGGTGCAAGAATGGGAGGCTGTAACCCAGAAGCTGCTCGACCACCTCTTCCAGCTATGCCAACCCTTTGTGCGGCCTGTGTACGTGTGCATGGTGATCATATACCATATTGATGACGGGGTACATGCACAGGAAACAGTGGCGTTTTGTAGCACATGTGTTTCGGGGCGGTTTTCTCAACTTATCACCAATACCGTGAACTTACAGATCTATGTCGTGTGTGTTCCCTATGTGCCTATGCTATTAGCGCCAGTTTTGTGTAGTGCCACGTTGTGTGGCACCACATTCTACAGTTATCCTTAATTTATGAGCATGAGTGTAGTCTCGACAATCCCGAGTCCTCTGCAGTCGTTAACTATCGATATCGTTGGATCGACATGTGAACAGTTAGGGGTCGCCTGTTACCCTCGTTTAATATTATACGTTGAACGGTGTGCTCCGAAAAACGTTTTCCTGCGTCAGCAGTGAATTCTGTCGTCAGCCCTGTCCGTATCGCTGCCTATTCTGGTTTGCACCTCCGATCTACATGGTCTGTGATGAAGCATGAACGTCAAATACATGTCACGCAGTCGTAGTTTAACCAACCGTCAACTACTGTGCACAGACACTCACGACAGTAGCTCGCGACCGAGCAGTCAGCTTCGACGCGTGCGAAATGCTTGTTCCCAGGCAGCGGATAGCAGTAATCTTCTCTGTGTTCTATAGAACAAAAACTGAATCTAATCTAATCTAATCCACGTAACAGTTCCTTTTCACAAAACTCTTTCACAGTGTCTTCTCTGGAGCATTTCAGATTCTCTCATTCCATAACACTGGATGTAGTTTCATAGTTACGACATTTACTTTCCTGATTTCATTCTGTACACCTTGAGTACCCATTCCATCTATTGCCAGTGTAACTTATCCGCGTTGTATTTTTAATAATTCCCTTCACCATTTGGAAGTCAACCCTTTGCTCTTCTACGACCTTAAAGCGTGTTTTTCCGGTATTTATCTCCGTACTCCACCCCTGCTATTCCTGCGCTAACTTTGGTCGTTGGCAGTCAGGAGATTATACGAGGCGTGTTTTTTAAGTCAGTGCCTTTTTTAAAATAAAAAAAAGACGTGCTAAGATATCTCAATAATCTTATTTTTACATGAAAGCCTGCACCTTAATCTACGCACTGACGCCATTACAGTCTGATTCTTCCTTGTTTACGTTGTGTACTGAGTGTTTAAGATGCCTCCGATAATCGTGAGTCCCGCCAACTGTGAAGTACAGGCTATTATAAGACTTCTTAGTGCCAAAGGCCTAAAAGCGATCGATATTCATCGTGAAATCGGTGCAGTTTACGGAGAAAACATTATGAGTGATGGAATGGTAAGAAAGTGAGTGAGAGCATTTAAAGATGGCCGCACAAATGTGAACGATGAACAACGGAGTTAATGAAAGATTGGTGCAGGAAGTGGACAATAAGGTGAGGAAAAAAGACGCTTTACGATTTCCTCCTTGCGGGATGACTTTCCTAGTGTTTCTCGTAGTGTTTTGTATGGCATTGTGACCGAGCACTCGAATTACCGAAAATTGTGCGCACGTTGGGTACCGAAAATGTTGACGGATGTGCACAAAACCAAACGTTTAGACAGGGCATTGACTTTCCTTGAGCGGTACCACAAAACGGTGTTGATTACTTAAGCCAAATTGTTACGGGCGATGAAACATGGGTTGCTTACGTCACACCAGAATCAAAGCAACAGTCCATGGAAGTTGCGCCAGGGCACCGTTTCGGTGCAAGACAATGCCCGTCCGCATGTGTCGAATTAGACCAAAGATCTCATCACATCTTTTCGATGGGAAACTCTAGATCATCCTCCGTACAGCCCCGATCTTGCGCCCAGTGACTACCAACTGTTCCTGCACTTGAAGAAACACCTGGGCGGTCAGCGTCTTCAAGACGATGACGAAATCAAAATAGTGGTGATGCAGTGGTTAACAAGTCAGGCGGCAAACTTCTATGAGGATGGTATTCAAAAACTGGCACAACGTTATGAAAAGTGCCTCAATATTGAAGGAAATTATGTAGGAAAGTAGATTAAGATACAGGCTTTCATGTAAAAATAAAATTATTGAGATATTTTAATTTCAATTACTTAAAAAAACACGCCTCATACACGGTGCCAAAAAAAAAAGGTTCAGATGGCTCTGAGCACTATGGGACTTAACTTTAAGGTCATCAGTCCCCTAGAACATAGAACTGCTTAAACCTAAGTAACCTAAGGACATCACACGCCCGAGGCAGGATTCGAACCTGCGACCGTAGCGGTCGCGCGGTTCCAGACTATAGCGCCTAGACATGGTGCCACTGCTGAGAGTTTTCTGCGGTGTTTCGGTAGGTATTCATGATTTCGTATTACGGCGTGTAACTGTGGTCAGCCCAAAGAAACACTACTCATTACGTTTTACACGCGACCCCCAGTTTCGATGGAAAAAAATAATTTGCTTCCTGTTCCTAATCGAATGATTTTTAAGGCGACATTTTACGTGCCCATTCGATGGATCGGTCCCAGATTAGTCTAGTGTTACCTTTGTTTTAACAGCGACAGTAAAACAGGGAGAGCAGCAGGTACTGCAGCAGTGACAGCATAGTGCTGGCACGCTCTGCCTGCTACCACCATGCGTCAGCGCTACTCAGCCGCTACTGGAGTACCGGCTGCATTCCCTGTTTTACTGTTCTTGCATCGCGTTGCCAGAGCTTGAGTCGTCACCGAGAATCACTTGTTTTCAGTCATCCAGTGTCCAGTGACATCGCTGTTTCCGCCACCTCAAGTGCTACTTGACTAAAGAAATATGTGGCTTGAGAGGAGCTCCTCGACCATTGCACCACATTCTTCTTGAGTTTCTATCCACATTCACTGTGCTATCGTGAGTGCTGGTAGCACTTTGCAACTCACGAGAGATTGCTTATACTGATATCATGCGATTTTTTTACAACAACCCCCTGCAATAGTCGATGGTTCCTGTCCGTCAGTACTTGATGCAGGGCTGTTGATAAAATATCGATATATCGACTTTTACCAGTACAGGGTGTATACGACCCGGGACAACAGGGAGATCCGGGAAAGACCCGGGTATTTTTTCATCCAGGAGAAAACCAGGAAAACCCCGGGAATTTTTTAGAATTCCGGGAATTTTTCGTTGTTTTAGTTTCCAGTTAATTTTTTGTAATTTTGAATAGTAAGAGCCGATACTCTAACAAAGGATATTACTGTATCCCGCCACTGCAGAAAAATACTGCAACAATATTACATGAACGAGAGAATGAAACTTAAATTGCAAAGGAAATGTGCCATATAAAAAAACACAGAGCTCATACAAGTGTCTGCCAACAGCAAAATGTGTGAAAGACTGTGTAATGCTTCGTAACAACAAATTACCTCCGACGTGCGTGACGTCACAACTGTTTACATTAGATCCATTTCAGCAGTTACGAGCGGGCTCATCAGCACGCGCAGTTGAGTCGCGTATGAGTAGTACCTTCTCCCGCTTCTGGCTACAGAAATGTCGCTGTTGGCTGCGTAAAAATTTTCGAGGGGGGGGGGGGGAGGCAAATTCATATCCTTAAGGAAGAGAACCTTGTCACAAAGTTATATTATGGGAGTAGAGCGGAAAACGCGTTGTACGAACGTGTAATAAAGTCTAAGCGGAGAATAATCGCTGAATAACTAAACGGGTGATTCTGGCAGGGTCTACTATTGCCCCGGTTTGAAATATCGTAGATCCGGAGCTGATGCGCAGACGAGTCTGAGTGTCTGAGTTGTAGTGGGAAGGAGGGGGGGAGGGGGGGGGGCTAGTCTCCACATGATCCTTGTTTACGTTTAGTGATTTTGCTATTTGCTCTTCGTTTACTGCTCTCACGTCAAATGAAAACAAAGTGATTTCTGTGGCTGGGAGCTATCAAGTGAATTAAAATACATTCAAGTAATAACGGAAGGCTAAATGTGTTATTAGTTTAAGATTTTATTTCCACCTTTATTTCCGCCGCTCTCTAGCAACTGCTGGAACAAATATATTTCTAACAGATCGCGGGAAAATATTGCGAATTATGGTTTGAAAAGCGTTATTTTCAGAGTACATTTCATTTTACGAAAGATGAACTATGTGCGAGAATGTACGATGAATTTCTTAAATCACAGAGCGTTTGACTCTCATTTAAAAATCAACTGTTTAATGACAATAGATTTGGAAGAATTTCGAGCCCAGAAGATCAGAGATTTATGACGGTATTAAACATTTTACTGGCACATTTGTGTGATGTATCTTAAAGTGTAAAACGCGCAAAAAAGATCAACATTATATGTGAAAGCTTAGCTTGTCTTGCAGCTTACAAATCATAGAGACCAATACTATATCCTAAAGCTTTCCTTTTCTTGTAACAGCACTATGTATATTAACTTTTCCTATTTGAGTGTTCGCACTACTTAACAATGATGTTGCTATCGGCTGACTACATCACGTGTTCTATGCTCTGAATATCCGCTGTCATCAGCTGGCGAGATCAAGTGACATGAGCTGTGACTGGCTTACAAAAGCGCTTCTCAATCTCGATTTCAATACTTCGGAAAGTAACATGCGGTGTTTGGTGGAATGCGAATTTATACTTTCGTAATATGAAAATTTGCAGCGTACATGTTGCTGCACATCAAAGAATTTTCCATAACGTGTTTTTTTTCCTATGAGTTTCGTTTTCTAAAGTTCTGTGAAATCCAAAAAGTATACTGTCACTTAACACTGAAAAAGAGTATTTTCACCCGGGAGAAAGTGTATTTTTAACCAGGAGATCCGGGAAAAGTCCGGGAATTTTTTTCCTTGTCCACGTATAGACCCTGCAGTACTTTCTCTCACGATATATCGATATCAAAATAGCAGTATCGAATGCCGATTTGTAAAACATTCTCGGTTTTTCTGCCGCGTTAATTCGGGATAACTGAGTCAGTTGCTCTCGACGATGACGATGGAGGCTATCGTAAAAAGCTCGAGATTTTATCCCAAACTGACGCGGCAGTAAAACCGAGAATGTTTTACATATCAATGCCTGCGCGAAAGACTTCGTTCTCATCAAAAGCCGATATTTTTATTTTATATTTTTTTCTACAATTTTCGGTACGTATCGGAAGTTGTTCCTTTGAAACTGTAGTAGAACGTAAATTGACTTTCACTGTGTGAAGGAGTCTTACTACTTTTTGAGCTTTCAACAAGTCCACTCTTTCTCTTTGACTGTGTGAAGCAAGTGTATGTGCGACAAAAGAATTCCCATTGCACGGGGGGGGGGGGGGGGGGGTGACGGTGTGAATGGAATAATAAGATTTCCGAAGTGAAGAAGTAGCGCACCAGTTGCGTTAAAAAACAACTTTTAACGCAAATAGTGTGCTATTTCTTCACATCGGCATTCTTCTAAAACAGTTGCTGAAAATAATGAACAAAAATCTAAATGACAAGGTTGGTCTTCGCAGTGGGCGGAGACGTGTGAGGGGAAATACTGACGTAATCGTCGCTCGGCGCTACCAACAGAGATTGCAACGAAACTTCATGGCAAATTAAAACTGTGTGCCTGACCGAGACTCGAACTCGAGTCTCGGTCCGGCACACAGTTTTAATTTTCCAGGAAGTTTCATATCAGCGCACACTCCGCTGCAGATTGAACATCTCATTCTAGAGATTGCAAAGTTTAACTTGACCATGCAGTTTTGACACTACAACTGCTAGGTCGCTGGCGTTCAGAAAAAAAAAAACAAAAAAAGAAAAACAGGAAAGTCGACATGAAGTGTTCCAGACGAATCCGATATGTGATGAAACCGAACGACGGTCCATCGCACACCTTTTATTGTGCCACTTACATCCGAAGCGGTTTTCGCTGAGCGTGAACGTGCATCGGTTTCCTTTCAGTTCTTGCTGTAAGGGGGATAGGCAAGACACTAGTTTGTTGATGTACACAATGTCTAATAATAGATCGATACTTAAATATACAGGTCTAAAACCAGCAGTGTATTTACAGTGTAAAGCCCATATTGTTATAGGCCGGAACGACCATATCATTCACTTCGAAATGTCGATAATTTCTCTCGACTTATGGAGAGATGCTAACGATACATTAAATTATCAATATATTGGGTTCTCGATATATTTAAAAATGTCAACAGTCCTAACGTGAAGTATGCCTGATCTCGGTTAGCTATGGCTGTTTCTTCGCCTTTCCACTTCACAGTCCTATCAGCAACACTCGAATTCGGCAGCTTTAGAAGAGTTGAGATGTCTCTGATGTAATTCTTACTCAGGAGACATATAACGAGTACTCCATGTTCGAAGTCACTGAAATATCTTAAACCACCTGCTTCGCTGTTACTGCTTCTCAGCCGACACCACAATATTCCCCCCCCCCCACCCCCACCCCCCCCTCCCCCTTCTATACAGGCGACTCAGCATCTAGTGACATCTAGTCGTCAGTTCCGTGTTAGGTATCTGTGTCTTGATGCTTTTGACAGATAGTTTGTGAAACAAATTCAAAGATCGCAACAGAGGTGTTCGGAGCACTAAAATCGGTATACAGTCAGTTTTTGATGCTGCTGAGCAATAGTCATACAAAATTTTCAAAAGAACACACTGTCATTTGACTGTATTGTTGTTCATTTAATTACGACCCAGGTGTCAGCCTTTCATGCTATTTTCAAGTGTTTCAGTTTATGTCATTAACGTAAATTGCAGGACATTAAGCTCAAAATTGGCCATAAAACTAAGAAAAAATTTTTTGAATATTAAATATGACCTTCTCTCGCTATTATTTACTGATTTCAATCTTAAATACGGCTTGCTCTGATTATTTTTTACTGATCTTTCTACAAGATGATGATTTACATTTGGCATTTCGTGGGGAGCGAAATTTTTTCCTAATTTTATGGCGAATTTTGAGCTTGATGTCCAGCAATATATGTTAATAACATAAACTCAACCACTTGTAAATGATATAAAATGCCGAAACCTCGGTCGTAATTACATAAACAACAATACAGCAAATGGCGGTGTGATCATTTGAAACTGGTATGTTTGGAGGAAAGGTGGCGTTTTCTCGCGAACTCTCTGGGTAAATGTAGAGTACCGATAATCCAAGAAAACTGTCAATTCTGTTGGCAACGTCATTTAGGTCACATAGGGACCGTGAGAGTGAGATATGCGAGAGTAGTAAGTTTTCCTGACTCGTTTCGCGAAAGGGGCAGAAAATCGGTATTATCTGTACGAAATGGACTCCAGCACTCGCTGTACAGTGACTTTTGGAGTACATTTGTAGACCTAGGTATGCAGGAGCGTTGTCTGCAACAGGCTCGTAAAGCTAAATAGTACCTAAAGCTTCGTCTTCTGGCCCTGGCTCAGCAATGGGTATCGACCGACCGCCATGTCATCCTCTGCCAATGATGTCATTCTGGCGCGGTATGGAGGGACTGGGGTAAAGCTCTGTATAGGGAAAGTGCGGCCAACTTCCCAGTGGCCGCCATTTTGGGCCCACTGCGCCGCTGGTGATACATTGACTTCTGCAGCATATTTAGCCGTGTATATTAAAAAAAGTTCACTCAGCAGTCTAATTCACTGCTGAAACTGATCAGTGGCTTCAAACGGAACATGTCGGATGTTTAGCAACAAAAAATCTCAACAAATTTGAACTAAATCAGTCGAAAAGCATTTGTTTTGGGGAGCATGAAACAGTATTTTCGCAGTTCTTGTTGCGGTATCGACTTTGGACACCTGTTTTCGTAATTAGCGTTAAACTGGTCCTATCCAGTAGTCAGCAGGACAAAAGGGAACCAATATTACTTTGCAAGTGCAAGGAAAAATCCATCGCTAATTTAAAGCGCTATATCGACTTACTTCTTGTCCCTGCTACTCGGTGCTACGAAAATTCACCCAATGTCTCTATTGTTATACGAAATAAAGCATTGGATTCAAATACATACGCGTGGTATAGAACGGATAAACGTGCCTATATGATTACGCATGCTTTATCTTTTTGGCAGATCTATCCCACAAAGTTTTGTCTGCAAATTGTTATGTGACATTAGGAGAATGATTACTAAAGTACAAGAGAATAAGATATTTTTAAAATGTATTCGAATCAAACTAGACCTACGATCAAAAGTAGGCTGTAGGAAACAGTAACAACTGTATTTGTATTAATATAAAGTAGGTTAGCGTGCAGGTTGCAACAGTAATAGTAGCTTCCTGGCAACGTTAATGGCCGTGCTTGCATACTGCAATTTTTTTTCTTTTTGTACATTACATTGCGTGGAACAAAGTACAATTTATTACTGTGAGCATCCTAAATGTAAGTTTAAACCGTACTGTACAATCAATTAGGTCAAATTTTTTACCAGTCATGATAACTTTGTACCGTACCACTTATTATTTTTCGTTTTATGTTCAAAAAAATGGTTCAAATGGCTCTGAGCACTATGGGACTCAACTGCTGTGGTCATAAGTCCCCTAGGACTTAGAACTACTTAAACCTAACAAACCTAAGGACATCACACACTTCCATGCCCGAGGCGGGATTCGAACCTGCGACCGTAGCGGTCGTGCGGTTCCAGACTGTAGCGCCTTTAACCGCTCGGCCACTCCGGCCGGCTTTCGTTTTATGTGCTGACTGTTGCATTTGTACCCCTAAGATTTCTGTTCTGTAATTAAATTACCACTAAACAATCCTATTAGCTCTTCTGACCTTTTTTTGTTGTTTGAATGGACTGGAAACTAAATAACAGAACTGTAAAAAGGAGACAAAGACAAAAAGCCAGAAATGAATAAAATTAACCGAATGGGCTGTCAGTTGGCTCTGCTGATTATTCATCAGTATCAGAAATATTCTCCTTCTTGTTGCATCTCTCCCTTCAGAAGGAATTCTGTACAGTTTTTCTCCATTTTCACCTCGAAACGAACAGCCAAAAGCACAGCATTGAGGCGTTATTGTACTTAAAACTTCGAAAATACACAACACTTCCTTTGCTTCACACGTAGCGCTTGGGCCCACAATGGCTGCTAATGTCACGTGGCGTGGTTCAGCCAATCGTGAAGTGCGGACGGTGGCAAACGCAGAGGAATAGGATGGCCATAGTTCCCTTTATTACATAGCTTTATGCTGGGGGTCAGTACTTCGCTCTCTCGACCGCTGTCGGCTCCCCAGACCCTGGAGCCGCTGCTTCTCACTCAGCTGGCATTACGAGATTGGGCGCATTCCGTTCCCGTCCTCCCACCAAGGAAAAATCCCTGGCAGTACCGGGAATCGAACCCAGGTCAGTCAGAGATGCGAGCCACTGAGCTTTGCAGGCGGATGTATAGAACCAGCTCGCAAACTGAATACGAATCGCAAAAGCAGGTGGTGGATGATGCAGACATGGCAATAGTACTGGTGCTCAAAGAAAAAGAAAAAAAATCTGCCAATACACCGGCCGGGGTGGTCGAGCGGTTCTAGACGCTACAGTCTGGAACCGCGCGACCGCTACGGCCGCAGGTTCGAATCCTGCCTCGGCCATGGATGTGTGTGATGTCCTTAGGTTAGTTAGGTTTAAGTAGTTCTAAGTTCTAGGGGACTGATGACCATAGATGTTAAGTCCCATAGTGCTCAGAGCCATTTGAACCACTTTTGAACCTTAAAAGTACCATTGTGCTCAGAGCCATTTGAACCATTTATCTGCCAGTACTCAACTACGACAGCTGCGCTCCGCACCTTTCTGGTCGACACGAAGCACTTTCGAACAGCAGCAGGTGTCGTCGCTGGCTCGGCATTGAACTCTGCGAACAGAGCACGCAGGCACCGTGCTGGGCTGGCTATTGTACTGCTCTCTGGCAATAACAGCACGCGGGGCCTTCAGCGCTGCGCACACAAAGAGCCATGTCAACAGCACCAGAGAGCGTAAATACAGCAAAACAGTTCTCTCCCGTCGAAACGCAATCAAGGCTCTCCATATTTACAGCCATAATTAAAGTCTGGCTGTGTGCTAAAAATTAAAAAACAAACTAATTCCACAATTAAGTCAACCGTTTATAAAACGGAAAATCTTATCTACTACTATCGAAGTTACTACACAGTGCGTATTTATACAGGGTGAAGGAAAAATGCCGAACTAGGAGATCGGCATTCGACTCCTCATCCAGATTCAAGACAGAAGTTTATCTAGCAAAATTAGATCGGGTGCAGTTTCAAAACATATGTATGAAAACAAGGAGCTGGCAATAGTGTCTCATCGTATAGCGCATCGGAATCTACAGAGGAACGTGGCCGGCCGTGGCGGCCAAGCGGTTCTAGGCGCTTCAGTCGGGAACCGCGCGACTACTACGGTCGCAGGTTCGAATCCTGCCTCGGGCATGGATGTATGTGATGTCCTTAGGTTAGTTAGGTTTAAGTAGTTCTAAGTTCTAGGGGACTGATGACCTCAGATGTTAAGTCCCATAGTGCTCAGAGACATTTGAACCACATTGAGAGGAACGTGTATCACTTCTCCCCCCCCCCCCCCACACACACCCGACTAGTGCACCAGTCATCGTAGCTCACAGAGTAGACTGCTGGGACATGAATCCAACATCCGTCATGGAGCCATGGTCAGAATCCTTGTGAGGTTACTCTCCTTTTACAAATTTTTGAAACGTCTGTTCCCTATTTCTTGTCATTTATAAGCAGCACACCATTTTGTCACATAACAGTAGCCTATCACATCAAAGTGGGATCCATTAAACTGCATGATTGGTTGGTTGGTTGGTTCGGGGTAGGGGACCAAACATCGACGTCATCGGTACCATCGGATTAGGGAAGGAAATTGAAGGAAATCGGCCGTGTCCTTTCAAAGGAACGATGCCGGCATTTGCCTGAAGCGATTTAGGGAAATCAGGGAGAACCTAAATCAGGATGGCCGGACGCGAGTTTGAACCGTCGTCCTCCTGAATGCGACTCGAGCATGCTAACCACTGCGCCACCTCGCTCGGTAAAACTGCATGCGTGTGTCTGCTTATCGCGCCCTGCACAAACATAACTGTTCCTGTCACGTTCATGTAGGGAAACTTCCAGATAGAATAGGCGCACGATATGATTTTGGTGCTGCGTCCAATCGATAACCAAGCTGCTGCTGCTGCACAGCACCTTTAAAGGCTACAGCCTGATAAAAACGTTTTTTGCCACCTGGAGCAACGCCTTCGGGTAAAATCTTTGTCCGTAAATCAAGTCCTATGTAAAATCGCTAAGTGGGTCTAAGGCTTCCATTCAGCCACTCGTTGACCCGTATGGTGTGGCAGTTAAAGATAGCAAAGTGAAAGCTGAAAATTTAAATTTCGCGTTTAAGAAATCATTCACGCAGGACAATCGCACAAACATACCATCGTTTGACCATCAAACAGACTCCCATGCAGACATCGTAATAAACATCCCTGGCGTACAGAAACAACTGTAGGAGTAGAAAGCAACTAAGTCGCCAGGTCTGGATGGAATCCCAGTTCGCTTTCTCAGAGACTACTCTACGGCACTGGCCCCTTACCTAGCTTGCAATTATCGTGAATCTCTCACCCAGCACAGAGTCCCAAGCGGCTGGAAATAAGCGCATGTGACGCCTTTGCATAAGAAGGCCAAAGGAACGGAAGCTCAAAGTTATGGACCAATATCCGTAACTTCGGTTTGCTGCAGAATCCTTGAAAATATCCTTAGCTCGAATATAATAAACTTCCTTGAGACTGAGAAGCTTATGCCGGCCGCTGTGGTCGAGCGGTATTAGGCGCTTCAGTCTGGAACCACGCGACTGCTACGGTTGCAGGTTCAAATCCTGCCTCGGGCATGGATGTGTGTGATGCCCTTAGGTTAGTTAGGTTTAAGTAGTTCTAAGTCTAGGGGACCGATGACCTCAGATGTTAAGTCCCATAGTGATTAGAGTCATTTGAACCATTTTTGAGAAACTTATGTCCACAAATCAGCACAGATTTAAAAAGCATCGCTCATGCGGAACTCAGCTTCACCTTTTCTCACATGATACACTGAAAACTGTGGATAAAGGACAACAGGCAGATTCCATATTCCTAATTTCAGGAACACATTTGACACAGTGCCCTATTGGAGGCTGCTGTTGATGAAGGTACGAGTATACGGAATAGGTTCCTACATATGTGAATGACTCGAAGGCTTCTTAACTTACGGAGCCCAGTATGTTGTTCTCGACGGCGAGTATCAATCAGAGACAAGGGTACCGTCAGGAGTGCCCCAGGGAAGTGTGACAGGACCTCTGTTATTCTCTATATACATAAATGATTTCGCGGACAGGGTGGCCATGATGTACGGTAAGGTGTCATAGTTGAGTGTCTGTAACAGGATATTAGATGGTTTAGACAAAGTTTCCAGTTGGTCTGTTGTATGGCAGCTAGCCCTAAATGTAGAAAAATGTAAGTTAATGCGGATGAGTAGGAAAACAAACCTGTAATACAGCATTTGTAAAGTCCTGCTTGACACAGTCACGTCTATTAAGATCTGGGCGTGATGTTGCAAAGCGGGAATATTCCATGATGTCCCACAAAAAATTCCGCATTTTTGGAACTGAAATTGACCGAGAAAAGAAATATGTTGTATTACTTACTAAAAGGCTCTCGTAAAATCAGCATTATGCCTTCCTCACTTATTTGACCTTTGCTGCCGACGTCCTGTTCCTAATCCACTGGATATGTGAATATAGTTATACGTCTTTGTTGCTTTCACAGCGCCAGGTTTCCATCTGATGGCCAAAACTGGAACTAGTTTTTTCGAGCTTAGACAAAATTTCCAGTTGATGTGATGAATGGCTGCCACCTCTAAATGTGGAAAAATGTAAATAATGCAGATGAGTAGAAAGATCAAACCTGTAATATTCCGATACAGTATTACTAGTCTCCTGCTTGACACAGTCAAGTCGTTTAAATATCTGGGCGTAGCGTTGCAAAGCGATGTGAGGTGGAACGAGGATGTGGGAACTATGGTAGGGGAGGCGAATGGTCGACTTCGGTTTATTGGGAGATTTTCAGGAAAGAGTGGTTCACCTGTAAAGGTGACCGCTTGTAGGACGCTGGTGCGACCTGTTGTTGAGTATTGCTAGAGGGTTTGGGATCGGTACCAGGTCGGACTGCAAGAAGACATCGAAGCAATTCAGAGGCGGTCTGCTAGATTTGTAACCGATAGGTTCGAACAACAAGTGTTACGGAGGTACTTCGGGTACTCAAATCTCTGGAGAGAAGGCGACGTTCTTTTCGAGAAACACTATCGAGAAAATTTAGAGAAATGGGATTTGAAGCTGACTGCCGAACGATTCTACTGCCGCCAACGTACATTGCACGTAAGTTCCACGTAGATACGATACGAGAAATTAGGGCACGTAAGGAGGCATATATATGGTTCTTTTCCCTTCGGTCTATTTGCGAGTGGAACGGGAAAGTAAATGACCAGTAGTGGTACAGGGTACCCTCCGTCACGTCCCGTACAGAGGCTTGTGTAGTATCTATGTAGATGTAGGCGTAGATGTAGAGAGACCACGAAGATACGTGAAATTAGGGCTCATACGGAGGCACATAGACAGTCTTTTTCCCTCGTTCTGTTTGCGAGTGATAAATGACTGGTAGTGGTATGGTGTCCTCTCCGCCACGCGCCGTAAGGTGGATTGCGGAATATTTATGTAGATGTAGAAGTAATGGACAGATGCCGTCCAAGGGCTAGATGTTCTCCACAAACGGAGGACGCGATTCTTGAAACTGTTCACCAGTCACCTCGGGTAAGTATCTGTAATATTGCAAGACGGTTCGTAAATCTCAAAGACTGGATGTTGAAGTGTTGCACGATGAAGAACTGCATCCATACCGTTACAGCTTAACTTAAAGCAGCGGCCAGAAGGCCGCATTCTACGGGTACTGTTTTGTGAATGGCTTTTGCCCCAAGTGGAAGATAACGAACATTATGTGAATAACGAGATATGGACTGGCGAGTCTAGCTTCACTCGAGAAGGTATTTTCGGCCTCCGCAACAGCCGTTATTGGTCGGAACACAACCCACATGTCAACAGTGATCGTGGATTTCAGGCGCGCTTTGGCATAAACCTGTGGGCTGGAATCGAATGAGGAGTGCTTTTGGGCCCTTACCTATTGCCCGCCAAGTTGAATACTCCCCTGCATCCTACGTTTCTTTGCAATACTTTCTCTGACGCATTAGAAAACGTTCCACTTGGTGTTCGGCGACAGCTGTGGTTTCACCATTATCATGTATCACCACACTTTGGTGTGAATGTGCATGACTATTTAAAAGAAACGTTTTAAGGGAAATAGGTTGGTCGTGGTAGTCCAATGTTCTGGCCTCCACGTTCCCCGGACTTTAACCGATTAGAATTTTATTTGTGAGGACACCTAAAGAAACAAGTTCATGGCACTTTTTTTTTTAGATCTTATGGGACCAAACTGCTTAGGTCTTCGGTCCCTAAGCTTACATACTACTTAATCTAACTTAAACTAACTTACGCTATAGACAACACACACACCCATGCCTGAGGGAGGACTCGAACCTCCGACGGTGAGGGAGCCGCGCAGAATGTGACAAGACGCCTCAGACAGCGCGGCTATCCCGCGCGGCGTTTATAGTACTCCACCCATGGATATACACGACGTAGTAGCTGGCGTGCGTACCGCTTTGGTAATGGTACTGTTTTGCGTAGGGTCTAGCAAAGTATGATCCAGCGAGTGGCGGAGTGTTTGCAAATGCAAGTTGGTCGGTTTGAACGTCTTCTCTAAAGTGAACGTCGGTCGTACGTGTGCGAACCGTCTCTGTGAAACTAACCTTACACGTCAGACGTAGAGGATGGAATTATTGTGCATAGCACTATGTGCAATCTAGTGTAGCCTTCGTATTGTGTTTTTTGTACATCAATTGCTAGAGACCATGTTACTGTATTCACTATTATTTTACATTGGCTTTATTTTTGTCACGTACGAAACAAAGTGGACCTTTACGTTTGTAGGACGCTCATGCTATGTCTTAAGGTGTAAATAAAGAAACAGTGACCGAAAGAAATACACAAGATGCCACATTGTGGAGGTGTAAATTGGATGCATTTTGATGCTATAACTGAAAAAAAAAATGTTGGGCATGAACGGAGCTCTTACATTGGTGAGTCTGCTTATCCGTTCGCCAGGGCATTGTCTGGTCCACATTTTTTTTTTTTTTAAGGAAACCTCCCGGCGCCCAGAGGGAGATGTGGGGTCAAAGAGGGCAGGGGTTGCAACCCGAGGCCTAGCCACTATGTGCCGTTCCCACTCTCCAGAGACCAAGGAAAGTGTAGGGAAGGTGGAGTACAAGTACGATGTACATCGTTTATTTACTTATTTTTCTTTTCGTTCTTTTTTATTTTATTTATTTATTAATTCAGTTTTGGCATTAGTACCACTGAGAATATCAGGGAACGGGCGTCACGCGAGGAGGAGGGCGTAGCAAGACGTCAGACTAAGAACATTTCTATTACTACTGAATATATCGGTGTGGAAGAGGCGGGGATCAACTCTTCATGGCAGGGGTGAGTTAAGGAAGACACTGCAGAGGAAATTGAAGAAAACTGTCTGTATTTTGGATTGCAGACATCTGCACAGTGGCGTTCATTAAGGAACTGCCAAAAGTCAAGGACACATTTCTCGCCGTCAGCAAACAAGTAGTGTTCTGCGTGTCCACAAATCCACCTCACAGAGTTCGTCTTTGCTTGCGGGAAGTATCCCGCGTCCGGAAAGAGGAGCATTTGAGTAGGTATCTGATGACGAGTCATACGGGCTATTAGGATCTCGCTGAGCTAATTGGACAGCTCTGGCACCGTGCAGAGTTCACATGCCAGCTGTTCTTGGCCAAGATGCACGCAGTTACAGCATTGCCAGAGGCTCGTTTTCCAAATCACGTTTCTGTTACACTTGTTGGCGGGACTAGGTTTTGCTATATACACTTTTGACTTGAATTGGGATCAGGAATCTCATGCCGACCGCCAAGTGTGGCATTTTTTTTCTCCCTGTATATTTATTTACTCCGTTCTGAGAACTAGCCCTTCTTTGTGTCTTAAGCAAGTCATGCACTGTATTGAACACATTGAAAATTCTGTATAATGATACCTTTTTTAATCATAACTCTCTCAGTACAGTAAAAATATAGTAATTTATTCAATATTACTGAACGATAAATATAAAAATAATTTCGTGCGGCTCAGTGACCTCGTTGAATTCTTTCTGTTGGTCGCCTCTAGGCCCACTTGCGTGCCCTAACCTACGGCAGGTATCGAACCTGGCACAGGGGATCTACAATTTAACGTGGAACCCGAACGACCTGTCGTTTCTGTAGAATCTCCACATCGCTGAGATGGGAATGGTAGGTTACGTTGTAAGGTGGCTATAATTTCGCACCTTACAAGCACTCATCTACATACTATGCCGTGATTATATACACAGGGTGGTCCATTGATTGTGACCGGGCCAGATATCTCACGAAATGAGCGTCAAACGAAAAAACTACAAACAACGAAACTTGTCTAGCTTATAGGGGGAAACCAGATAGAGCTATGGTTGGCCCGCTAGATGGCGCTGCCATAGGTCTAACGGATATCAACTGCGTTTTTTTGAATAGGAACCCCAATTTTTTATTACATATTCGTGTAGTATGTAAAGAAATATGAATGTTTTAGTTGGACCACTTTTTTCGCTTTGTGATACATGGCGCTGTAATAGTCACAAGCATATGGCTCACAATTTTAGACGAACAGTTGGTAACAGGTAGGTTTTTAAATTAAAATACAGAACGTAGGTACGCTTGAACATTTCATTTCAGTTGTTTCAATGTGATACATGTACCTTTGTGAACTTATCATTTCTGAGAACGCATGCTCTTATACCGTCATTACCTGTAAATACCACGTTAATGCAACAAATGCTCAAAAAGATGTCCGTCAACCTCACGGCATTTGGCAATACGTGTAACGACATTCCTCTCAACAGCGAGTAGTTCGCCTTCCGTAATGTTCGCACATGCATTGACAATGCGCAGACGCATGTTGTCAGACGTTGTCCGTGGATCACGATAGCAAATATCCTTCAACCTTCCCCACAGAAACAAATCCGGGGACGTCAGATCCGGTGAACGTAAGGGCCATGCTATGGTGCTTCGACGACCAATCCACCTGTCATGAAATATGCTATTCAATACCGCTTCAACCGCACGCGAGCTGTGTGCCGGACATCCATCATGTTGGAAGTACATCGCCATTCTGTCATGCAGTGAAACACCTTCTAGTAACATCGATAGAACACGTAGGCAATCAGCATACATTGCACCATTTAGATTGCCATCGATAAAATAGGGGCCAATTACCCTTCCTCCCACAACGCCGCACCATACATTAACCCGCCAAGGTCGCTGATGTTCCACTTGTCGCACCCATCGTGGATTTTCCGTTGCCCAATAGTGCATATTATGCCGGTTTACGTTACCGCTGTTGGTGAATGACGCTTCGTCGCTAAACAGAACGCTTGCAAAAAATCTGTCATCGTCCCGTAATTTCTCTTGTGCCCAGTGGCAGAACTGTGCACGGCGTTCAAAGTCGTCGCCATGAAATTCCTGGTGCATAGAAATATGTTACCGGTGCAATCGATGTTGATGTAGCATTCTCAGCACAGACTTTTTGAGATTCCCGATTCTCGCGCAATTTGTCTGCTATTGATGTGCGGATTAGCCGCGACAGCAGCTAAAACACCTACTTGGGCATTATTATTTGTTGCAGGTCGTGGTTGACGTTTCACATGTGGCTGAACACTTCCTGTTTCCTTAAATAACGTAACTATCCGGCGAACGGTCCGGACACTTGGATGATGTCGTCCAGGATACCGAGCAGCATACATAGCACACGCGACCTTTTCCGCAATTGGTAAACGGTCCATTTAACGCGGGTAATGTATCACGAAACAAATACCGTCCGCACTGGCGGAATGTTACGTGATACCACGTACTTATTCGTTTGTGACTATTACAGCGCCATCTACCACAAAGCGAAAAAAGTGGTCCAACTAATTCACATTTCTTTACGTACTACACAAATATGTAATAAGAAATGGGGGCTCCTATTTTAAAAAACGCAGTTGATATCCGTTTGACCTATGGCAGCGCCATCCGGTTTTCCCCTTCAAGCTAGACGAGTTTCGTTCTTTGTAGTTTTTTTCTTTGATCCTTATATACAGGGTGAGTCACCTAACATTACCACTGGATATATTTCGTAAACCACATCAAATACTGACGAATCGATTCCACAGACCGAATGTGAGGAGAGGGGCTAGTGTAATTGGTTAATACAAACAATAAAAAAATGCACGGAAGTATGTTTTTTAACACAAAACTACGTTTTCCTAAATGGAACCACGTTAGTTTTGTTAGCACATCTGAGCATATAAACAAATACGTAATCAGTGCCGTTTGTTGCATTGTAAAATGTTAATTACATCCGGAGATATTGTAACCTAAAGTTGACGCTTGGGTACCACTCCTCCGCTGTTCGATCGTGTGTATCGGAGAGCACCGAATTATGTAGGGATCCAAAGGGAACGGTGATGGACCTTAGGTACAGAAGAGACTGGAACAGCACATTACGTCGACATGCTAACACCTTTTTATTGGTCTTTTTCACTGACGCACATGTACATTACCATGAGGGGTGAGGTACACGTACACACGTGGTTTCCGTTTTTAATTACGGAGTGGAGTAGAGTGTACCTCAGAGCCAATATCAGTTAAATTAAATAAATTAAATTACTATCAAATCCACCTTCATTAATAGTATTTCACCCTCAAATCCGTTATAAACAAAAATCTATTGTAACCCACCTCGTCCCGCCCCACATGTCAGGCCAATAGATGTTCAATGTGGTGGCCATCATTTGCTGCACACAATTGCAATCTCTGGCGTAATGAATGTCGTACACGCCGCAGTACATCTGGTGTAATGTCGCCGTAGGCTGCCACAATACGTTGTTTCATATCCTCTGGGGTTGTAGGCACATCACAGTACACATTCTCCTTTAACGTATCCCACAGAAAAAAGTCCAGAGGTGTAAGATCAGGAGAACGGGCTGGCCAATTTATGCGTCCTCCACGTCCTATGAAACGCCCGTCGAACATCCTGTCAAGGGTCAGCCTAGTGTTAATTGCGGAATGTGCAGGTGCACCATCATGCTGACACCACATACGTCGACGTGTTTCCAGTGGGACATTTTCGAGCAACTTTGGCGGATCATTCTGTAGAAACGCGATGCATGTTCCAGCTGTTTGGGCCCGTGCAATGAAGTGAGGACCAATGAGGTGGTCGCCAATGATTCCGCACCATACATTTACAGTCGACGGTCGCTGTCGCTCTACCTGTCTGAGCAAGCGAGGATTGTCCACGGACCAGTAATGCATGTTCCGTAGATTCACTGCCCCGTGGTTTGTGAAACCCGCTTCATCGGTAAACAGGTAGAACTGCAACGCATTCTCTGTTAATGCCCATTGACAGAATTGCACTCGATGATTAAAGTCATCACCATGTAATTGCTGATGTAGCGACACATGAAACGGGTGAAAGCGGTGACGATGCAGTATGCGCATGACACTACTTTGACTCAGTCCACCGGCTCTCGCAATGTCCCGTGTACTCATGTGTGGGTTCATGGCAACAGCAGCTATCACACCAACTGCACCCTCTTCTCCTGTGACGGGCCTGTTACGGACCCGTTTGCGTGCTACGACCATACCTGTTGCATACAGTTGGCGGTAGATGTTTTACAATGTGCGGCACGTTGGATGCTCTCTGTCCGGGTACCGTTCTGCATACGCCCTGCAGGCTTCAGCTGCATTTCGTCGACACTCGCCATAGATGAGTATCATCTCCGCCTTTTCAGAGTTCGAATACACCATTGTCACAGTTCCTACAACACTACACTATCACAGACGTCTGGTAACTTGGTGTACTACAGTTGGTCTGCGTGCGGAGACGAATGCAGAATAACAATAGCAGCAAGCGCTACATGCGGACACTGCGACAGCTAGACCAAACCACAACAGTGCACTACAGCCACACTCGTAAACACGGTCGACATCGTAAACATGTCCCTGCAGATGCTGCTCGCCGACCGTGGCCCGTGTTTGTTACAACACGCAACTGAACGTCGGAGGTTTCAAGCGTCAACTTTAGGTTACAATATCTCCGGATGTAATTAACATTTTACAATGCAACAAACGGCACTGATTACGTATTTGTTTGTATGTTCGTATGTGCTAACAAAACTAACGTGGTTCCATTAAAAAAAAGGCAGTTTTGTGTTAAAAAACATACTTGCGTGCATTTTTGTATGGTTTGTATTAAACAGTTACACTAGCCCCTCTCCTCACGTTCGGTCTGTGGAATCGGTTCGTCAGTATTTGATGTGGTTTACGAAATATATCCAGCGGTAACGTTAGATGACTCACCTGTATATATATAGAAGACTGATATTGTCACGTACACCTTGTAAATAGTTGTTAACACTTATTGCATGAAACGTGATGGAGTATCTTTATTCTCAAAACGGCGTAATGAATGATTGCCTCTACTACTAGAGGTTTGAACAACAGTGGAAGGCGTAACTCACGGCCTGGGTGGAATAGCCCGCACAGGAGTATTGGTCCCGCTTGACACAAGAAGTAGCCAAGACGGACGGTCGGGGCACCTGAGCGCTGAAGCACAATATGGCGGCGGCCGGCCGGTTTGTAGCGAGGCCGGAAGGATAACTGGATAATACTTCAGAAACTCTGAAAATCTTGGACGCAGCAGAGAGGAACAAGGAAGCGATACCTCGGAAATAACCCAGCCTGCGTGACTTCCTCTGAGAAGCGTACCATTGTATGAATTTCTAATTAACGAGGATAGGTATTTCCTTGCAAACTTTCCGCGCTGGGCGACAAAAGACTAAAATATGGCTGGTCGGCGTTTGGAAGAATCTTTAGAGAGGGAGAATATTCCGTGCTTTCGAGAACGTGATGCGCCTTCTTCAGTTACAAGTGTGGGGAGCCGAGCTTTGCTGGGAAGCCAGCAGTGGGGAGAAAGAGTCTTCCGTTTTGAGGGCCCGTGTCTGATGGTCGCTCAGTATCAGTTTTGTTGCTACAAACAGACTTGCTAGCTTTGCTCTCAGGAGATTTTATAGTCAGAACGGTTAGGCTCTGTACTCTTGCGAACTTATACGATTCTGGACTTTGCCTCCGGATAGGGAGTCGTCGTTGAGTATGCATTGTTCAGTGATTGAGAGCACTTCTTCTGTCTATACTCACGTAGAGACGTTATCTGAATTCCGTCCTTGTGGCTGGGGGTTCACGTTTCCTCTCTGTAGCACACAGAGAGGAAAAGACAGTATTAGATTATACTAGTCAGAGGACCGCCTTCTGCCGTCCTAGTGGTTGAAAGAGTTTTTATTTTGTGGCTGGAGTTACTCCATCATCACAGATATGTACGAGAACCATCACTCCGATGCACCGGACGCAGTATATACGGTGATATTGCTAATTGCTTCGGTATATTAGGGCTATAGAGCTAAGCAGCTGTGATCACGTAAGTTTTATTTCCACTGAGAGAGCGTGGCGGTTGACGCGTGGATTGCGCGCTGATGCGCCGGAATTCAAATGCGAACAATGCGGCGTGGGCGGCTGACGCCGAGGAAATAGTGCCTGCGAGAGCGCCTGGAAGTTCTGGGAGGACGAGGGGCAGCAATGTCTGGTAGCGGGGTTTTTTCGGACCCTACCAACGCGACATTGGAGGACTAGAACAAGGATGAAGACGCTACCGGTTTATAATTACTCACACGAATTATTTACAGAAGATTGGAGAAACTGGTAGAAGCCGACCTCGACGGAGATCACTTTGGATTCCAGAGAAGAGTATGAAAGCGCGATGCAGTCCTACCTTTAGAGTTTTTCTAGGCTTCTAGAAAGCTTTTGACGATGTTGACTCTAGCGGTTCTAGGCGCTCAATCCGGAACCGCGCGGCTGCTACGGTTGCAGGTTCGAATCCTGCCTCGGCCATGGATGTGTGTGATGTCCTTAGGTTAGTTAGGTTTAAGTAGTTCTAAGTTCTAGGGGACTGATGACCACAGATGTTAAGTCCCATAGTGCTCAGAGCCATTTGAACCATTTTTTTTGACGATGTTGACTGTACTACACTCTTTGAAATACTGAACGTCACAGGAGTAAACTGTACGGACCTAAAGGTTACATGCAACTTTTTGTATGTGCAGCTCTGTGACAGGAGGTCTGAGGTACTTTTACCATTCACTTTACGTAAGAAAATGAGACACCTACAGCCATCCTTATGTTGTCATTTGTTGTGTAGCTACCAGTTTCAGTGCTTCAATGCAGTACCTTCAGGCTTTAGCTGATACCAAGAGGGTTAACATCATCCGTATACACGATGTACCAGATGCCAACATCTGTAAATGATTTACGCAGTTTACCTGTAACAGCAACGTTGTCTCTCCAACTGGAGTTGATAGTTGATGGTTGGAACGACAACACCGTGTTTACACGCAATCTGTGTAAACTAGTTGCAGATTGGCTTCTGATACATCGTGTATATGGCTGGTGTTAACTCTCTCGAGGCCGGCCGGAGTGGCCGTGCGGTTCTAGGCGCTACAGTCTGGAATTGAGCGACCGCTACGGTCGCAGGTTCCAATCCTGCCTCGGGCATGGATGTGTGCGATGTCCTTAGGTTAGTTAGGTTTAATTAGTTCTAAGTTCTAGGCGACTGATGACCTCAGAAGTTAAGTCGCATAGTGCTCAGAGCCATTTGAACCATTTGAACTCTCCCGGTATCAGCTAAGACCTGAAGATGGTGCACTGAAGCACCGAAATTGGTAGCCATACAATAAGTGATCTCATAAGGACGGCTGTTGAAGTTTCATTTTCTTACATTGTATGCAGCTCGTTCACAAACCAGACGGCAGTTATAAGAATCGTAGGGCGTGATTGGGAAGCAGTGGTTGAGAAGTAAGTGAGATGGGATTCTAATCTATCCCCGATGTTATTCAATCTGTACACTGGGTGAACAGTAAAGGAGACCAAAGAAAAAACTTGGAGTAAGGATTAAAGTTCAGGGAGAAGAAATGATATCTTTGAGGTTTGCCGATGACACTATAATTGTGTCAGAGACAGCAAAGGACTTTGACGAGCAGTTGAATGGAATGAACCGTGTCTCGAAAAAAGGATATAGGATGAATATCAGCGAAGTTAAATCAAAGCCAATGGAATGTAGTCCAGTTAAATAAAGCAATGGCGGAGAAATTAGATTAAGAAATAACACACTAAAAGAGGAAAACAGGTAGATTGTTTTGCTATTTACGCGAGAAAATAACTGACCATTGCCAAAGTAAAGAGGATATAAAATGCAGACTGCCAGTTGTGACAAAAGCGTTTCTGAAGAAGAAAAATTTGTTAACATCGAATATGAGTTTGAGTGTTAGCAAGTCTTTGGCGAAGGTATTTGTCTGGAGTGTATCCATGTATGGAAGGGAAACATAAACGATAAACATTTTAGACAAAAAGAGGATAGAAGGTTTTGAAATGTGGTCCTACAGAAGAATGCTGAAGGTAAGATGGTTAGATCATGTAAGTAATAAGGAGGTACTGAGGGAAATGTGGGAGAAAAGAAATATGACGTACAGCTTGATTAAAGAAGGGCTCGGTTGATAGGACACATTCCGAGACATAAAGGAATCACCGATTTAGTGCAGGAGGGAAGTGTGTGTGTGTGTGTGGGGGGGGGGGGGGCGGGTGGAGGGGAACATTTGGAGATGAGGGGGCTTGCACAGGATAGAGTAGCATGGAGACCTCCATCAAACTAGCCATAGGACTGAAGACCACAACAACGCCGAGCGGTTCTGGGCGCTACAGTCTGGAACCGCGCGACCGCTACGGTCGCAGTTTCGAATCCTGCCATGGATGTGTGTGATGTCCTTAGGTTAGTTAGGTTTAAGTAGTTCTAAATTCTAGGGGACTGATGACCTCAGATGTTAAGTCCCATAGTGCTCAGCGCCATTTGAACCATTTTTGAACCACAACAACAACAACAAAAACTACAACAACATTAATCCCACTGTCCGGCCGCCAATCCTTTTTAATTGCATTCAAGACACCTGGCTTCGAATAGGGTTCTCACGAATCTGATTTGTACCATTGCAGAAACGCAGGAAATAGAGATCGCGGTTACATTCTGGATGTGAAGCGGCGTTTAAAATGAGTTCATGTGTAGTTCGTCCATAAAATCCAGACAAAAGCGTTGCATTGATGCCGTGTTCCTTGAGTTCTGGGAAAGTTTGGATGCCGCTCCACAGTGCTGCTTAGTGAAGAAAAGGAAATACGCGCCTCCTGGTTATCGCACCAGATTTGTGGCTGAATTCAGGACTTCGTTTGCAGATACTGCTCAACTTAGTGGAAGTAAAAGTAACTTTGGAAGGATCCCAAGGAAATGTTATAGGTTTGCTGCTGTCTGCAACATGCACGGTTCAATCACATTCACGTGACCAACGGTTATGTTCGGCGTCAACGTGGAATAACCACCCACAGACGGAAGGAACCAACAATAGCAAAAGAGGATATACACTCAAAAGCGAAAGAAACTGCTACACCTGCCTAATATCGTGTAGAGCCCCCGCGAGGACGCAGAAGTGCCGTAACACGTGACACGGACTCGACTAATGTCTCAAGTAATGTTGCAGGGAACTGACACCATGAATCTTGCAGGGCTATCCATAAATCCGTAAGAGTATGAGAGGGGCGGAGATTTCTTCTGAACAGCACGTTGCAAGGCATCCCAGATATGCTCAATAATGTCGCTGTCTGGGGAGTTTGGTGGCCAGCGAAAGTGTTTAAACTCAGAAGAGTGTTCCTGGAGCCACTCTGTAGCAATTCTGAAGGTGTGACGTGTCGCACTGTCCTGCTGGTGTTGCCCAAGTCCGTCGGAATGCACAATGAACATAAATGGATGCAGCTGATCAGACAGATCCTTATGTACGTGTAATCTATCAGAGCCGTATTTAGACGTATTAGGGGTCCCCTATCACTCCAACTGCACACACCCCACACCATTACAGACCCTCCACCAGCTTGAACGGCCCCCTGCTGACCTGCAGGGATCATGGATTCATGAGGTTGTCTCCATGTCCGTACATGTCCATCCGCTCGATAGAATTTGAAACGAGACTCGTCCGACCAGGCAACATGTCTCCAGTCACCAACGGTCCAATGTCGGTGTCGATAGGCCCAGGCGAAGCTTTGTGTCGTGCAGTCATAAAGGTACACGAGTGAGTCTTCGGTTCCGAAAGCCCATATCGATAATGTTTCGTTGAATAGTTCGTACACTGACACTTGGTTATGGGCCAGCACTGAAATCTGCAACAATTTGAGAAAACTTCCTGGCAGATTAAAACTGCGTGCCCGACTGAGACTCGAACTCGGGACCTCTGCCTTTCGCGGGCAAGTGCTCTACCATCTGAGCTACCGAAGCACGACTCACGCCCGGTACTCACAGCTTTACTTCTGCCAGTATCTCGTCTCCTACCTTCCAAACTTTACAGAAGCTCTCCTGCGAACCTTGCAGAACTAGCACTCCTGAAAGAAAGGATACTGCGGAGACATGGATTAGCCACAGCCTGAGGGATGTTTCCAGAATGAGATTTTCACTCTGCAGCGGAGTGTGCGCTGATATGAAACTTCCTGGCAGATTAAAACTGCGTGCCCGACCGAGGCTCGAACTCGGGACCTTTGCCTTTGAGGAAAGGTTACACTTCTGTCACGCTGAACGATTCTTTTCAGTCGCCGTTGGTCCCGTTCTTGCAGGATCTTTTTCCGGCCGCACCGATGCTGGAGATTTGAACTTTTATCGGATTCCTGATGTTCACGGTGCCCTCGTGAAATGGTCGTACGGAAAGATTCCCGCTTCATCGCTACCTCGGTGTGTCCCATCGCTCGTGCGCCGAATATAACCACCAGCTTGAAAGTCACTTAAATCTTGATAACCTGCCATTGCAGCAGCAGTAACCGATCTAACAACTGCGCCAGACACCTGTCTTGTATAAGCGTTGTCGACCGCAGCGGCGTATTCAGCCTGTTTACACATTTCTGTATTTGAATACGCATGCCTATACCAGTTTCTCTGGCGCTTCAGTGTATGAAGCGTGTCAGTGGGACGTGCGCAAAGAGTGCAGTCGTCGTAATACGGAAACGCAGCGATTAATCTGACGTCCCTAAGGACGTGATCATTGTCAGTCGTTGTCGTAATTTGGAAACGGGTCGATGTACTGTATCTGACGTCGAAAAGAGTATGATAATTGGCTTTCGGGCCATGGATTGGAAGCATTCCCGGAACGGCTACGTATGTACACTATCCGCATGCCACCGTAGTTAACTTATTCCGAGCATGGCAAAATGCAGCTATCTGAAACTGGTGCCCAGGCAACTGTGGAGCACCAAGAGCCAGAGATGACAGGGGTGAACAATGGCTGCGGATACGTGTACGGGCAAACACACCTGCAACCGCTGAGCAACGGACTGTCCACATTAAGAAAGGGCCTACCAACAGTGTCTCGTCAACGAATGTTTAGCGAACGTTGCTGCGTATGAGACTCTGGCGCTGTACATCGGCGAAGAAAGCTGGAATTTACTCGTGAATACCGCAACTGGACGTTTAGAGGGTGGCGACAGGTGACCTTTCGCGATGAATCATGTCTTATGCTCCATTGGAAAGATGGTTGTTGGCGTCTGTGGCGGGAAACGTCTGAAAGCAAACACTGTGCAACGGAAGGCACCAGGACGGAGGAGGGAAGGTTATGGTCTGGGGAATGTTTTCGTGGCATTCACTGGGCGACATAGTCATTATGAAACGCATACTGGATAAACACATGTGAGCGTCTATCCTTTACCACCATGTCCACCTCTGCATGCAATTTGTTTTTTTCTCGGCACGATGGCATCTACCAGCAGGACAATGCAACGTGTCACACAGCTATCGGTCGGTCGAAGAGCACTTGGATGAGTTTCCCGTACTCCCCTAGCCACCAAACTCACCGGATTTAAACCCAATCAAGAATCTGTGGGAACACATCGATCTGACTGTTTGCTCCATGAATCCTCAACTGAGAAACCTAGCTCAGACGATCACTTCAATGGAGTCGACGTGACTCCACATCCCTGTCTTCACTTCCATTACCTCACTGACTCTTTCTGCAAGTCCGGCAGCGATCACCGCTGTAAGAAGATGATTAATCAGGCTTTTGAGCACTGATCGCTCTAACGTGATTGGACAATGTTTATACATTGATGCGCCGAAGAAACTGGTATAGGCATGTGTATTCAAATACAGAGATATGTAATCAGGCAGGACATGGCGCTGCGATCGGAAACGCCTATATAAGACAACAAGTATCTGGCGCAGTTGTTAGATCGATCACTGCTACTACAATGGCAGGTTATCAAGATTTAAGTGAGTTTGAACGTGGTGTTATAGTCTGCGTACGAGCGATGGGACACAGCATCTCCGAGGTAGAGATGAAGTGCGAATTTTCCCGTACGACCGTTTTACGAGTGTACCGTGAATATCAGGAATCGACATCGCTCCGGCCGGAAAAAGATCCTGCAAGAACAGGACCAACGATGACTGAAGAGAATCGTTCGACGTGACGTAAGTGCAATCCTTCGGTAAATTGTGATTCTTCAATTTCTCCAGGCGCATTTTATGACGAAATAAATCTCGGGTGAACAGCCTGGTATGAGTGTGCATAGGACACAATATTTCGACAATCGACCACGCTGCCATCATCAGGTGCGCTGATGTACTGAACGGCGGTGGTCCGGCGCCAGGTATATACAGGGTGTTACAAAAAGGTACGGCCAAAATTTCAGGAAACATTCCTCACACACAAATAAAGGAAAGATGTTATGTGGACATGCGTCCGGAAACGCTTAATTTCCATGTTAGAGCTCATTTTAATTTCGTCAGTATGTACTGTACTTCCTCGATTCACCGCCATGATTTCATACGGGATACTCGACCTGTGCAGCTAGAACATGTGCCTTTACAAGTACGACACAACATGTGGTTCATGCACGATGGAGCTCCTGCACATTTCAGTCGAAGTGTTCGTACGCTTCTCAACAACAGATTCGGTGACCGATGGATTGGTAGAGGCGGATCAATTCCATGGCCTCCACGCTCTCCTGACCTCAACCCTCTCGACTTCCATTTATGCTAGCATTTGAAAGCTCTTGTCTACGCAAGAGACTCTTCGTGCTCGTATTGTGGACGGCTGTGATACAATACGCCATTCTCCAGGGCTGCATCAGCGCATCAGGAATTACATGCGACGGAGGGTGGATGGATGTATCCTCGCTAACGGAGGACATTTTGAACATTTCCTGTAACAAAGTGTTTGAAGTCACGCTGGTACGTTCTGTTGCTGTGTGTTTCCATTCCATGATTAATGTTGATTTGAAGAGAAGTAATAAAATGAGCTCTATCATGGAAAGTAAGCGTTTCCGGACACATGTCTACATAACATATTTTCTTTCTTTGTGTTTGAGGAATGTTTCCTGAAAGTTTGACCGTACCTTTTTGTAACACCCTGTATAGGACAATCCCGCTCCTCCCTCAGGCGCTTCCTATGAGTCGGTGCGGTCCGCGCCCCGGGCGCGGTCCAGGTACAGCGTCCGTTCTCCCGCCGTCTGGGCGCTGCGTCCTAGGTCTTCTCGTTCAGAAGGGTCTGCCGACACCGCTCTCGTTATGTTTCCCTACCCCGTCGGTACACTCTGGGAAGTATCCTTTTTAATCTGGTTGATCGCGGGTTTCCACGCCTTGCTAAGGATGTAACCGCTGTCACGATTTAGTTGTGGCTCCCTTACTCTAATCTCTATGGCTTCTTTGATGACACAGTCCCAGAATTTGGAAGTCTGTGTCAGACTTTGGTTTGGTCATAATCCATGCTGTGGAGTTCCGACAGGCAATGTTCAGCGATATCCGACTTGCTGGGCTGTTGCAGTCTAGTGTGCCGTCGATGTTCTCGGCATCGGTCCTCAATGGTACGAATGGTCTGACCTATGTATACACTCCCGCATTGGCAAGGTATCTGATAAACCCTTAATTTACGTAGACCAAGGTTGTCCTTGACACTACCAAGAAGGCTCTTGGTTTTGCTTGGAGGGCGGAAGATGGTTTTCACTTGGTGTTTACGTAAAATGCGTCCAGTTTTTCCGGATAAGGCCCCACAAAACGGAATAATAGCCAAGGCCGCCGCCTCCTGAGATTCATCCTCAGTTTCCGCCGGTGCTGCAGGTGTGGGATGTAGAGCCTTCCAAATTTGCCCTTCCTTGTAACTGTTCCTCAGAAACACGGTCTTCAGATGGTCCAATTCTTATTGGAGACTGTCCCTGTCGGAGACGGTGTGAGCTCTGTGTACAAGAGTTTTTAGCACGCCATTCTTTTCTGCCGGGTGGTGGCAGCTATCCGCATGTAGGTACAAATCGGCGTGCGTCTTCTTCCTATACACGCTGTGGCCCAAAGTGCCGTCAGCTCGTCTTCTAATCAAAACATCTAGGAAAGGCAGCATCCCATCCGTTTCGATCTCCATGGTGAACTTAATATTCTCGTGTCTGGAGTTGAGATGTGTGAGAAAGTCTGCCAGTTTATCTCTTCCATATGGTCATATAACGATGGTATCATCCACATATCTAAAGAAACAGATGGGTTTTAGATGTGCTGATTCAAGAGCTTCCTCCACAAAATGTTCCATGTACATATTTGCGACAACGGGTGAGAGTGGACTCCCCATGGCTACTCCTTCTGTCTGTTCGTAGTATTCACCAGCAAATAAGAAGTAATTTGATGTCAGAACATGTCTGAAAAGGTTGGTGGTCTCTTCGTCAAATTTCTGGCTGATGTGTTCCAAGGATTCTTGTAAATCTTTAGTGAATAGAGATACCACGTCGAAGCTCACCAGTATGTGAGATTCCTTAAGCGTAAGGTTGTCGATGTGTCGCAGGAAATCCACGGAGTTACGGATGTAGTGTGTACATCTCCCAACGTAAGGGCTAAGGAGTTGTTTGAGGTGCTTGTCGAGAAGGTACGTTGGGGCATCAATATTGCTGACAATGGGACGTAACGGAATCGATTCCTTGTGCACCTTCGGCAGTCCGTAAATTCTAGGAGGGACAGCAGCCCTCGGACGTAGCTTCTTGGTAATCTCGTCAGAGAAGCCGGAATCCTTGAGAAGCGCCAGAGTCTTCCTCTCGACCCTCTTGGTAAGATCGGTGTCAGTCTTGCGGTATGCATTGTCACCAAGTAGGCCCCGCGTCTTCTCAGCATAATCCTGTCGGGATAGGATCACTGTTGCGTTGCCCTTATCTGCAGGTAATATTGCTATGTCTGGATCTTCTCTTAGCTCCCGTATTGCGGCCCTCTCCCTGAAGGAAATGTTCGGTTTCATCAGCTTTGTTTTGGTTAGAGCTCTGCAGGTTTCGCGACGAACTTCTTCAGCAGTTTCAGGTGGAAGTCGAGCAGCTGTTTGTTCCACTGTGCTAATGATGTCAGCAATGGGTACATCTTTAGGAGTCGGAGCGAAATTCAAGCCTTTCTTAAGAACCGAAATATCGTCATCATCCAGTTCCTTGTTATTGAGATTGATGATGGTCTTTCCGCTGCCATCAGAAGGTTGTTTCTCCGATATACGTTCAAACTTGGATGCCTGTCGTTCGGCTGACTTCCTCTTCATTGAGTCCGCTGTGGCCCATGTGACACCATCAACGCAATCCCACGTCCAGGCGTTGAACCGGTTGGGCAGTTGTAGATGTAACTGTTGGAGTTCTTTGTTGGTAGTGTCCAAGCACCACCACGTGAAGCGAACTCTCTCTCGTACCAAAGCTAGGCCGGCTTGTTTCTTGATTCTTCTGGCCGCCGCTGAGTCTATGTGATGCTTGACCTTAGCAAAATTCGGTACCACGCGTTCTTCTCGGCACTTCATAAGAAAAACAGTAGACGATCCTTTTCATGCTGCGATACATCTCCTCCCCATAGAGGTACGTGATGTGATTCTTCAATTTCTCCAGGCGTATTTTATGACGAAATAAATCTCGGGTGAACAGCCTGGTATGAGTGTGCATAGGACACAATATTTCGGCAATCGACCACGTTGCCATCATCAGGTGCGCTGATGTACTGACCACACACAAAGAGCCAAACCAGTCGAGCCGATCTCAAGTGATCATCTTTCACTCATGCGGCAACTGAGCTTTATTTACAGGTTGGCAATTATAGAACTGTATGGAAAAACAACGTAAATTAGTTACAAAACACAGCGAGCACACGCTATATTCAACATGTAAGCGTCACGACAGATTTTCGGATATAAGTTATGACATGTTCAATATGCCTGCCATCATTGGCGATTATGTGGCATAGACGAATAGCGGAATTCTGCATGATTATTTTGAGTTCAGCGATGGTTTTGGGGTTATTGCTATACACCTTGTCTTTAATGTAGTCCCACAAAAAGGAGTCACATGTGTTCAGACCCAGAGAATATAGCAGCCAATTGAGACCCATGCCAGTGGCCTCTGGGTACCCAGAGCCAGAATGCGACCCCCGAAGTGCTCGTCCAGGACATCAAAGACTCTCTTACTTCGATGGGGGTCGACCTCCGTCTTGCATGAACCACATGAGGGTCACTTTGGATAACAGGATGAAATCATCTTCGAAAAAGTTCACATACTGTTCAGTGAACTTTGCATCCAGTTGTCTCCCTCTCTCTCTTTCTATGTTTCTGTCTGTCTCTCTCTCTCTCTCTCTCTCTCACACACACACACACACACACACACACACACACACACACACACCATTCCAGTAGTACTGGATTTACGATTTTCGGTAGCAGTCGTAGTTACACTAGCTTTGAGATAGGTCCGTAACATCTCACTGGCATCTCGCTAAGTTCATAAGATTCCACTACACTGACGTCTGTACACCCAGTGTGCTTGGAAAGGAGTCTGGTGAGACTCTGAAGAAGGTGTGAGACGGTGCTTTTTTTGCTGTGATTTCATTTCCCTGACCCATATGGGCAGGGGAGGGCTGGCAGTAGCACAATCCGCCGCTCTTCAGGCGAGTGAGAGATTTAATAAAAAGATGAGAACAATACATATAAAAAGCGACAAAGGGGGACATAGGAACATAATAAGGGGAGAAAGTGGACATTAAAATATACATGCCCATGGAGACGTTCATGTGGGGCAGTTAAAAGAAAGAGCACATAAAGTCAAACAACACAGTTGGCGATTTGTGGAGCAAGTAAAAAACTCTGAAGTTACATGCACAAGTTAAAGGTTGGCCACAGTATTAAAACACACCAGAACAACGACGCTTAAAAACCACTGCACACACGACAAAGAGTAAAACCTACTGGGAGGGATTTGCCGAGGGAGGGGAGGCCTGAGAGGAGGGAAAAGAGGGGACAGGAGGGCCCAGAGGGAGGAAAAGCAACGGGGTCGGGGGCCGCACCAAGGGGCAGGAGATGGGCGGGGTGGGCAACGGAGAGAGAAGGCAAGTAAGGAGGGAGCACAGAGACGCAGAAGGGGTGCACCGGAAAGAGAGGGGGCGCAGGAGAAAGGAAAAACCGCTCAGGGAGAGAGAAGAGGAGTGGAGGGGGAGCCTTGAGGAGGGGGTAGGGGGAAGGTGGGGTTAGAGTCGGTAGGAGGGTTAGGTATCAGGGTGAAGCTCATTATCCAGGAGGGGCAGATGCTGGAAGTTGCATTGGGTAAGGAGGTGGATGGTGTGGAGGGACAGTGCACTTTTTTTTTTTCTTTATTGTGATTTCAGTCCATTGCCCCATATGGGCAGGGGAGGGCTGTCAGTGGCGCAATCCGCCGCTCTTCAGCCGAGTGACATGACAACTAAAACAAGAATAAAATGTTACATATAAGGCGATAAGAAAGGGGGACATAAAACAGAGTAAGGGGAGATAATGGAGGTAAAAATACACTGGCATGGATTCTTTCATGGTGGGGGGGGGGTCAGTTAAAAAAGTCGACATACAGTTAAAAAACACATTTGGCGATTAGTAGAACACAAAAAAGACACTGAAGTCACACACACAGGTTAAAACTTGGCCACAGTATTAAAATCACTCCAGAACAACATGCTTTCAACCCACTTGAAGCACACACGATGAAGAATAAAACTGCCAGGTGGGACCTGCTGAGGGAAAGGTCTGAGAGGATGGAAAAAAAGGAGAAGGTGGGGGAAGGAGATGAGGTCGTAGAGGATGCACGTGGGGAACGGAAGGTGGATGTGGAAGGTGAGGTGGAGTGCATGGCGTTTGAGGATTTGGAGGGATTTATAGAACCTGGGAGGGGTGGAAATCCAGGCAATGCTGGCATAACAGAGGATGGGGCGGATCAAGGATTTGTAGGTGTGAAGGATGGTGGAAGGACGCAGACCACACGTTCGGCCTGACAGGAGTTTCAGGAGGTGGAGTCTGTTGTGAGCTTTGTGTTGGATGGTAAGGAGATGGGGAGTCCAAGTGAGGCCAAGGTATTTGAGGGTAGGAGTGAGGTGAATAGGACGGCCATAAATGTTGAGGTAGAAATCATGGAGATGGATAGAGTGGGTGGTGCGGCCTATGATGATCGCCTGGGTCTTGGAGGGTACGTTGGAACCGTTGAAGGGTAGGATATAGGGCTAGGAAGGCGGTGTGACGATGCTGTCAGTGTGGCGGCTTAAATAGACGCACTGCCCAGTCAGCCACATTTGCGGGCAGCGAATTCGGCGTCCCCTGTCGGGGTGTGTAGCGCAACGTCGTGACGTAACACAACGTCGTGACGTAACACGGCCTCACTGGCTACGACTCGCGGCGGCCAGTTTAAGTGTCGCATCTTCGGAGGTGAGAGCGGCCGACCAAAGCAGCGACGATACAGCAGTTATGACGTGGAGATTAGTCAAATTAGACGTCGTAGGAGGCTTAGCGACAGCACTTCTTTCCACACATCATTCATGAACTGAATCAATGAGTACCAGCCCCAGTGGCTAAAAATCTCTTTATTTTCGTCCACGACCGGATTCGGCTTTTGTACTGAAGCCATATCTTAGTGGGTCTAAAAATTGTGCTGTGGTGGAGCAACGGCAAATGAGTTCTCTCCAAACGTGGAGAAACTGGTAACTCATGAAAAATGTGTGTGAAATCTTATGGGACTTAACTGCTAAGGTCATCAGTCCCTAAGCTTACACACTACTTAACCTAAATTATCCAAGGACACACACCCATGCCCGAGGGAGGACTCGAACCTCCGCCGAAACCAGCTGCACAGTCCATGAGTGCAGCGCCTCAGTCCGCTCGGTTAATCCCGCACGGCGGTAACTCATGAATTCAGGGAAGAAGTGGGAGGGTCAGATCCACGTCTACATCTACATGGCTATTCCGCAAGTTACACTCAACTGCCTGGCAGTTCATCGAACTAGCTTCACAATAATTCTGTTATTCCAATCTCGAACAGGGCGTGAAAAAAAAAGAACATCTAAATCTTTCTGAGATCTGTGATTTCTCTTACTTTATTATGATGATCGTTTCCTCCTATGAAGGTCGGCGTCAACAAAGTGTTTTCGCATTCAGAGGAGAAAGTTGGTGATTGAAATGTCTTTAGAAGATACTGCCGCAACGAGAAACGCCTTTGTTGTAATGATTTCCACGCCAAATCCTGTATCACATCTCGTATTTCTCTATAGTACAAAACGTGCTGCCTTTCTTTCAACTTTCTCGATGTACTCCGTTAATCCTATCTGGCAAGGATCCTACACCGTGCAGCAGTATTCTAAAAGAGGACGGACAAGCGTAGTGCAGGCAGTCTCTTTTGTCGATCTGCTGCATCTTCCAAGTGGTCTGCCAATAAAAAGGCTGTCTTTGCTTAGCTTTCCCCACATCATTTTCTACGTGTTCTTTCCAATGAAAGTTGTTTGTAATTGTAATTCCTATATTTAGTCGAATTTACGACATTTAGATTTGACTGATTAATTGCGTAACCAAAGTTTAACTGATTTCTTTTAGCACTCATGGATGACCTCACACTTGTCATTATTTACTGTCAGTCACCAAGTCCATTATAATTATCCGGGCTGTTATGCCGTGGTCGGTTGATGAATTCTGAGGTGATTCCCAACGTTCGTCTCCGACTGCGGGAGACATCTTCAAGGAGGTCCGTAGCTTGATGGGAGGTCCAACACACACACTGGCTCGCTGACTGCCGCTAAATTCCGTTTCCGCGCGCCCCCGCGCCGCGGCGTGACGTCACGTGTTTTGAAAACGTCAGTGCAATTGGCCGCTGTCCGTCGCCGTCGATCGCCGTTGCCATCACCCAGTAGTGGACGAGTGGTACACATCTTCTTTAACGCCGGCATCCATATACCGTTTAATTTGACGCCCTCCTCCTTTCGGTTGAAATTATTTGGGTGTTTAGCGATTTCGATTGCCTCCCTGTAGAGCCTTTCGTAGTATCCGCTCGTGGCCGCTAGTACTTGCGTCTCCTCGAAACGAATATTGTAGTTCCCTGGCTGGAAAGCATGCTCCGCAACAGCTGATCGTTCCGTTTCTCCTCTTCTACAATTTCCCTTGTGCTCTTCCAAACGTTTAGAAACAGTTCTTTTGGTGGTACCCACATAAACATCACCACAGCTGCATGGGATCCTATACACTCCAAATTTTTCCAATGGTTTGCGAGCGTCCTTGGCAGGCCTAAGGTATTCCTGTATCTTCCTGGTGGGCTTGTAAATTGCGGTAATATTCCGCTTCGTCAAGATCCTCCCTATTCTTTCCGTTACATTTTTAACAAACGGCAGGAAAACCTTAGATTTTGCAGTAGCCTGTACGTCAGTATGATTTCTGCGTGGCTGCCTCAACGCACGTTTTATTTCGGCGGACGAATATCCGTTCTTCGTTAGTGCATTGTGGAGATGTTCCATCTCAGCGTCGAGCAACTCAGGTTCACAAATATTTCTAGCTCTGTCCGCTAACGTCTTGATAACACCCCGCTTCTGTTGTGGGTGGTGGTTCGAATCCCGGTGCAAATAACGGTCCGTGTGCGTGGGTTTGCGATACACCATTTTCGTTTCTAAACACAAGCACATCGAGGAAATGTAGTTTGCTGTCTACCTCCTCCTCCATAGTAAACTGAATTCTTGAGTTTATACTGTTCAGATGTTCATGGAACCGGCTTAGTTCCTCCCTACCATGTCTCCACAACACAAACGTGTCATCCACGTATCGGAACCATACATTTGGTTTCTTGCTGGCAGTACCTAAGGCCTGTTCTTCGAATTTCTCCATAAAGAAGTTTGCAATTACGGGACTTAGGGGGCTTCCCATAGCCACGCCATCCGTTTGCTCATAAAACTGTTCATTCCACTTGAAGTATGTGGTCGTCAAACAACACTTAAACAGCTCTAAAATATCGGCAGGAAAAATTCGATCCAGCTCTTCCAATACATCATTAAGTGGAACCATGGTAAACAGCGATACCACATCGAAGCTGACCGATATGTCCTCCGGCTGGACCACTATGCCATTCAATCTGCTGATGAAATGTGTCGAATTCTTTATATACGAGTCCGAACGGCCCACATGTGGTTTTAACAGCGTAGTCAAAAACTTGGCTAACGAGTAGGTGGGCGAACCAATGGCACTTAGTATCGGTCTTAACGGAACATTTTCTTTATGAATTTTGGGCAATCCATAAAGCCTCGGTGGTAGCGCAACCGAACTGCAGAGACTTTCTGCACACTCTCTTCAATGGATGACTTGTTTATTAACCGCGACACAGTTCTGAGAACGTTGTTAGTGGGGATAATTATAATGGACATGATATTTCCGGCCGTGAAAGTTTACATTTTAGTGTCAGTTACCAATTTTCGCACCTTACAGATGTCTTATCTAAATCGTTCTGCAGTTAGTTTTGGCCTTCTGATGACTTTACTAGATGATAAACGACAGCATCATCTGCAAACAACCTAAGACGGCTGCTCAGATTGTTTCCTAAATCGTTTATAGGAATAGCAGAGGGCCTTTAACATTACCTTGCGGAACGCCAGAAATCACTTCCGTTTTATTCGATAACTTTCCGTCAATTGTTATGAACTGTGACCTCACTGACAGGAAATCACGAATCCAGTCACATAACTGAGACGATATTCCATAAGCACGCAATTTCACTACCAGCAAGCAGTGTCAAAAGTCTTCTGCAAATCTAGAAATAATCAATTTTAAGTTCCTTGTCATTAGCACTCGACACTTCGTGTGAGCAGAGAGTAAGTTTTGTTTCAAAAGTACGATATTTTCTAAATCCGCGTTGATTGTGTGTCAATAGACTGTTTTCTTCGAAGTAATTTATAATGTTCGAACGCAATGTATGTTCCAAAATCCTGCTGCATATCGATGTTAACGATATGGGCCTGTAATTTAGTGTATTACTCCTAGTGCCTTTCTTTGACCTGAGCAACTCTTCAGTCTTTAGGTACGGATCTTTCATCGAGCGAGCGGTTGTATATGACTGTTAAGTATGGAGCTATTGCATCAGCATACGCTGAAAGGAACCTAACTGGTATACAGTCTGGACCGGAAGGCTTGCCTTTGTTAAGTGATTTTAAGTTGCTTAACTACTCCCAGGATATCTACTTCTAAGCTGCTGATGTTGGCAGGTCTTTTTCATTCAAATTCTGGAATATTTACTTAGTCTTCTCTTGTGAAGGAATTTCGGAAGGCTGTGTTCAGTAACTCTGCTTTAGCAGCCCTGTTATTGATAGTATTTGCATCGATACCCACCAAAGAAGGCATTGATTGCGTTTTGCCGCTAGCATACTTCACACAGAACAGAATCTCTCTGCATTTTCTACCAGATTTTGAGACAAAGTTTCGTTGTGGAAAGTATTAAAAGAATCTCGCACTGAAATCCGTACTAAACTTCGAGATTCTGTAAAAGATGGACAATTTTGGGGATTTTGCATTCGTTTGAATTTGACCTGCTTTTTCGTTGTTTCTGCGACAGTGTTTTGACACGTTTTGTGTACCATGGGGGATCAGCTCCGTCGTCTGTTAATTTATTTGGTATTAATCTTTCAATTGCTGTCGACACTATTTCTTTCAATTCAAGCCACTTCTGGTCTATACTTACATTATTAATTTGAAAGAAGTGGAGATTGTCTCTCAGGAAGGCGTCAAGTGTATTTTCATCTGCTTTTTTTTACAGGTATATATTTCGTTGATTTTTGGTGGATTTTGGAGGTAGGGTTCTCAGTCTCGCTACGAGAAATAGGAGTGGTATATAAAGTAACCTCCACCACATACCATAATCCAATACGCGAAGTATAGTTGTCGCTGTACACATAGGGAGTTAATCACACTCAAATGTCCATAACTTTCTGTCGAAATAATTTCATTCAATAACGCGGCTGAAAAACAGATTTTTCTTTCGTTTTAAGGATGGAGGACGAACGCGTGTACCAGAATATTCTCCGACACCGGTGGCGACCGGTTTCCGTAAACCATCGATTTTCGACTTTACGGATTGCGGGTCAAATCAGAGAGACGATATATCCGCTCCGTGTGAACCAAGTGTTGTCTTGAAGAGGGTATTATTACCCGTCTAGAGCTACGAATGTGTATCTTAGAAACACAAATGGCTGTGAATTTGAAAGGGTTTGAATAATTGCACATTTTTAGTAGAATGTAGAAATACACGAGACCGAAGTACAACGATACTTAAAACTCGAGCGCTAATCCACGGAGCACAAAATTACAGACGGAATGATACGACAAATGCCGTGTTCGAATCGGAAACCAACCAGTGTTACTGCCGTGAACAGAAAGAAGAAAGAAAATCACTCGAACATATACATGAACCAGAAAAAAGTACCTCCCAACTGTGCATATGTATCTACAGATCAGTTTTGAAGACGTGTCATTACATCCTCCTATCTTGTAAAACCTTATCCCATATTCATCACTCAGCACTTTCTAACGATTTTCTCTAGCGGACTGGTGTATTTTATACCCATTTAAAGTTGGTGTTAAGTGTAGATAATTGAGCTACCAATCAAAGACACGAGCTATACTTTCTCCTCCAGTTTCGTTCCGATGCAGAGAGTAGAAGGTGTTTGGCACGAATTATCAAATTATGTGGCAGCTGTATTCTTTTTCGGTGTACGATGGGTGCAGCACTTACGACATTCGATTCATGAAGCACGCCTAAGGTACCTGAAGGTGAAAAAATATTGTCATCGAAACAGATTTTACATACATGAGATAAACATCAAAATAAAATAAAAATACAGCTTCAAGGAAACATACTTTCATTGCAATAAATAAAGAGGCTGATTGGTTAATATCTTCCAGTAATTTAATCAGCAGTCATGGAGCTTAACCGCTATTATGATGGATAAAATAAGGATGATTAGGAGTGAAGTTTCCATCGACAATTAGTTTATGAGAGACGGATTCAAGCCTGGATAGGTTGAGGATGGAGTACGGATATCGGGGCTTCCTTTTCTGAGGAGCCTTCCCAGCATTCGCCTTGCTGAGTTAAGGGAAACCGCAGAAAAATATAAATCTGTCGATCAGAAGTGGGTGTGAATGGCCTTCCTGGATAACATGAGTGTGCGGATTCACTCGTTACAGGCAACGGAAGTTCCCTTGGCAATCTCAGGCTCGTACATGCACGGATGTGAGTTTCATTGCTTATGATATGGAGAGTGTGGGTGCATCCAGTCGTGTAGGACCCACTCATCATACCCGTTATAGCCGAGGGGAAACCGCAATCGTAGTTCTTTGCTGCCGACAACTACTTTCACTAAGGTTATTTAATTTAAGTACAGTTTATAAGAGCGATATTTTCACGAAAATAACTGCTTCAGATGCCATGGCATTTTTAAAATTTTCCGCTCGTTTCATTCTGTCTATTACCCTTCCCTGTTTTCCGCTAATCTTACCTTGTCTACATAAGTACTATCCGCGATGTATTCACTAGGCTAATCCGTTTAACACACCCTAACCTTATTTTCAGGTGTGTTTCTGGGAGCTGATCTTATGCACAGTGTTCATGCATTTTCTATTTTATTTTAAATGTTTGATTCTCGTCAACAGCGCACGGGCAATACTATTAATTACATCGCATCCCCTATGAGCGACATCACAATGTATGCACTGTCATGAATTTTTGGTCTGTGATCAAATTAATTTATTTTCCGACTCGGCCAAACCTTTGATTAGCTCTATGGTTAGAATCGGTGGCGACCCTAATCTTCTCACGTTAATTTCGCAAGCAATAAGCATTTCCATTCCCAATAATAACGTAATAACCCGTACATACAGGTTAGTTACACTCTTACAGAACTAAGGGAAGAGGTCAAGGAGGCATGGCATAACGTATCCCGGGACAGTATTCGCCATGTGTACGATCGTCTGGATCCCAGAGTCAATGCCGCCTGTTCTAATATGCGTGGTTCAGAAAGGGTCAGTATCTGGCACCTCAGAACTGCTTATGCTACTGATATGTAAATGTAATCATTTCATGTACTCCATACACACCGCTACTAAAATGAATCTTGGGTAAATTGGCTTTAATGTGGAGTTTGAGCAACGTGCTGTTTCTGGTGGCTCCCCACATCGTCGAGACATGAAGGCTAGATTAAATCGAAGACTGAAAAATCCGTCTCCGACAGACATTTTACCCCGCGCCCTACGGTTTCTAGGCAAACGCTTTATCGCTATTTGTCCAACATTTTCTTCATTATTGTTCTCTGCATTTGGTGTGGGCGTACGTCACATGAAATTGGCTACTTCTACTTCACGCCATACCATGCATATGTCGCCCCTTATCTGTTTTGGTATGTCAATTTCAATTCGTTTTCTTTTAACATTTTTATCAGTTTATTCTTTGGAAACTATAGCCATCACTCATGACTTTTGAAACCTTTTGCCGATATACTAAAGATTAGTTTACTCTAAAAGCATAAATAAAGTTGAGTTGCTGGATATCATTTTTCTCCAGTGACCATAACAGCAGTGTACAAACTAAAAAATTTTAAAATCTTTTTTACTAGGTCCTTTTGTCAAATGCTTGAGATTGCTTGTAGTCATGCGAACATTAATTTGATTTTGCAGCAGTATCCGCATTCGTCTGCTTACTGTTTTGAAACTCCCGTTGTTGGATTTTGGAATCATGTGGATTATCATCTGGTCGACCAGCAATGATCATATGATGACTCTGTCATATTTAACGATTCTGTTTAAGCAACAAATCCACTTTCTTCAAAGCGTCGGATATTGTTCTCAAGTTTTATGCAGAACTTCGTCTTTCTGGTAGGTAATTATATCTCAATTTGCTGATGAATGTAACTCCATCGGCAGCTCTATTTTTGAGATCAGATGTTCTTCCAAAATCCCTAGAACTCACAGGCTAATATTTCTGAAGGCGTAATCTCCGATTTCAAAGCTAATTCAAAGCTCACAAATGGCATACAAACTGAAGCGCCAAAGAAACTGGTGTAGGCATGCGTATTAAAATGCAGAGATATGTAAACAGGCAAGTCTGCAACGCCTATATAAGACAAGTGTCTGACGCAGTTGCTACTGTTGCTACAATGGCAGGTTATCAAGATTTAAGTGAGTTCGAACATAGTGTTATAGGCGGCGCACGAACGATGGGGCACAACATCTCCGAGGTAGCGATGAAGTGGCCATTCTCCCATACGACCATTTCACTATTGTATAGTGAATATCAGGAATCCGGTAAAACATCAAATCTCTGACATTACTGCGGCCGGGAAAAGATCCTGCTACAACGGGACCAACGACGACTGAAGAGAATCTTTCAACGCGACAGAAGTGCAACCCTTCCACAAATTGCTGCCAATTTCAGTGCTGAGCCATCAACAAATGTCAGAGTGCGAATCATTCAACGAAACGTCATCGATACGGGCTTTCGGAGTCGAAGGCCCACTCGTTTACCCTTGATGACTGCGCAATACAAAGCTTTACGCCTCGCCGTCAACACCGACATTGCACTGTTGATGAGTAGAAACATGTTTCCTGGTCGGACGAGTCTCGTTTCAAGTTGTATCGAGCGGAAAGACGTGTACGGGTATGGAGACAACCTCATGAATCCATGGTTCAAATGGCTCTGAGCACTATGGGACTCAACTGCTGAGGTCATTAGTCCCCTAGAACTTAGAACTAGTTAAACCTAACTAACCTAAGGACATCACAAACATCCACGCCCGAGGCAGGATTCGAACCTGCGACCGTAGCGGTCTTGCGGTTCCGGACTGCAGCGCCTTTAACCGCACGGCCACTTCGGTCGGCCATGAATCCATGGACCCTGCATGTCAGTGGGGGACTGTTCAAGCTGGTGGAGGCTCTGTAATGGTGTAGGGAGTGTGCAGTTGGAGCGGTATGGGAAACCCTGATGGTCTAGATACGAGTCAGACAGCTGACACGTACGTAAGCATCCTGTGTGATCACCTGCATCACTTCATGTCCATTGCGCATTACGACGGACTTGGGCAGCTCCAGCAGGACAATGCGACACTGCACACGTCCAGAATTGCTACAGAGTGGCTCCAGGAACACTGAGTTTAAACACTTTCGCTGGCCACCAAGCTCCCCAGAAATGAACATTATTGAGCGTATCTGGGATACTTTGCAACGTGCTATTCAGATCAGGTCTCCACACCTCGTACTCTTACGGATTTATGGACAGCCCTGCAGGATTCACGGTTTTATTTCCCTCCAGCACTTCTTCAGACATTAGCCGAGTCCATGCCATAGTGCTGCGGCACTTCTGAGTGTTCGCGTGAGTCCTACATAATATTAGGCAGGTGTACCAGTTTCTTTGTCTCTTCAGTGTACATATGTATTACACACGAATAAGGCGAACCTCTTTACATTAGGAGTCTATTACTCTTGCAGACCTCCTTTGCCAGTAGTATCCAATCTGTTTCCTTCTGAAGAAAATGAATAAAGATAACGTTGCGCTTTTGAGTCATACTGCATTATCATAGGGACCTGGCCTGAGGAAATGGCTAAATATCAATTAATAATTTTTTCAGTAGTTTAGTTTGAACTTTAAGTTGAAGTTACTAGAGAACAGTCAGGTTTTAACCTGTAAAATACTTTTCATCAGTCTGAATGGATTTCAGGATACCAAAGATATCTTTCTCGTGTTCAGTAGAAAGAAAAATAGTGGAAACGTACAACATGGTAACCTGTGTCGCAATCGTACAAATAGGTGACTGCGTTTACAAAAGCTCGCTTCCGCGGCAGGGTGCAGGAAATGAGTTGTTGGCATCAGCGGCCAGCGGAAGTGTTTCACTGACGCTTGCTTTGTGTGTGGGTGTGTGATAGCGATCTTCTCAGCCGGGAGGAAGCTGGCGATTCGGCAGAATCAGCCAACGTGGGTACATACAAAAACAGGGCTCGGCAGTTCATAGCGCATTTCCCATCCACCTCCCTTTCACGCATCTCGTTACAGCTTCTCAGGTTCAGTTAGCTCCGCAACAGTATAGGATTCCAATTAGTGAGGAGCCCGCAACTCGTGGTCTAGTGGCTAGCATTGTTGTCTCTGGATCACGATGTCCTGGATTCGATTCCCAGCCAGGTTGAGGATTTTCTCTGCTCGGGGACTGCGCGTTTGTGTTATCCTCATCATTTATCATCATCATCATCATCATCATTCGTGACAGTGGCTAGATTTGATTGAGTAAAAATTGGACTGTGTAGAAATTGGGACTTTGTACGGGCGCTGATGACTGCGCAGTTGGGTGCCCCACAAACCAAACATCATCATCATCTAATAGTGAGGAAATACTACAGATGTGGGTGGGAGAACTCCGAACTCTGGGCATGTAACTTCTGCGAGTGGCGTGTTGCAATTTCTCTACATAACATCGTGGATGTTCACTTTCTCGAAAAGGCGACTTCGCACGAAGTCTCCACGACCGCGAACAGTTGGTTTCCCGCGAGGCCGAAACCTGTCAAAAGAATAATGAATAATTTCATTTTCAATTCATCTTTCATTTAAAATGAAGTCTCTTCAAGTAACTCAACAATTCGAATTGTGTTATCCAGAAGCATAGTGCATGGGGGCTTAATTAAATAAAATGCAAATAATTTTAATTTTAGTAGCTGTCTGTTCGGTTACGCAGTCTCGTAACCGGTTGGCCCTGACTAATATTAGTATGCAATCTGACTGCATAGAATAACAACAAAGAATGAAAGGAAATTTCCGTTAACAAAGTTAATTAATTAAGTCCCCAGCAACTATAAAAGCTACGAAACAACAAAGCACAAGTGTAACTGTTCTGTGTGTGGAAGTGTGATTCAACGTACACATCTGGCACGGTTCTTCCTCAATAAGACAAGATATTTTAAATACCATTTACACTGAAGTAATTAAAAAAACTGAAATACTATAATTGCACATAGATACCCGAATTACAGTCTAATACATGAACACAAGCCAGATGCTTTGTTGACTGAACCTATGACCAAAATGGCTCTGAGCACTATGGGACTTAACTGCTGTGGTCATCAGTCCCCTAGAACTTAGAACTACTTAAACCTAACTAACCTAAGGACATCACACACATCCATGCCCGAGGCAGGATTCGAACCTGCGACCGTAGTGGTCACGCGGTTCCAGACTGTAGCGCCTAGAACCGCACAGCCACTCCGGCCGGCCCTGTGACCAAGAGGCATTGTTAGTTAGGAAATTTAAAAAAACAATAAAAAATGTTTTTTTACCTTCATATACAGGGCTATTACAAATGATTGAAGCGATTTCATAAATTCACTGTAGCTCCATTCATTGACATATGGTCACAAGACGCTACAGATACGTAGAAAAACTCATAAAGTTTTGTTCGGCTGAAGCCGCACTTCAGGTTTCTGCCGCCAGAGCGCTCGAGAGCGCAGTGAGACAAAATGGCGACAGGAGCCGAGAAAGCGTATGTCGTGCTTGAAATGCACTCACATCAGTCAGTCATAACAGTGCAACGACACTTCTGGACGAAGTTCAACAAAGATCCACCAACTGCTAACTCCATTCGGTGATGGTGTGCGCAGTTTAAAGCTTCTGGATGCCTCTGTAAGGGGAAATCAATGGGTCAGCCTGCAGTGAGCGAAGAAACAGTTGAACGCGTGCGGGAAAGTTTCACGTGTTGCCCGCGGAAGTCGACGAATGAAGCAAGCAGGGAGCTAAACGTACCACAGCCGACGGTTTGGAAAATCTTACGGAAAAGGCTAAAGCAGAAGCCTTACCGTTTACAATTGCTACAAGCCCTGACACCCGATGACAAAGTCAAACGCTTTGAATTTTCGGCGCGGTTGCAACAGCTCATGGAAGAGGATGCGTTCAGTGCGAAACTTGTTTTCAGTGATGAAGCAACATTTCTTTTTAATGGTGAAGTGAACAGACACAATGTGCGAATCTGGGCGGTAGAGAATCCTCACGGATTTGTTCAGCAAATTCGCAATTCACCAAAAGTTAACGTGTTTTGTGCAATCTCACAGTTTAAAGTTTACAGCCCCTTTTTCTTCTGTGAAAAAAACGTTACCGGACACATGTATCTGGACATGCTGGAAAATTGGCTCATGCCACAACTGGAGACCGACAGCGCCGACTTCATCTTTCAACAGGATGGTGCTCCACCGCACTTCCATCATGATGTTCGGCATTTCTTAAACAGGAGATTGGAAAACCGATGGATCGGTCGTGGTGGAGATCATGATCAGCAATTCATGTCATGGCCTCCACGCTCTGCCGACTTAACCCCATGCAATTTCTTTCTGTGGGGTTATGTGAAAGATTCAGTGTTTAAACCTCCTCTACTAAGAAACGTGCCAGAACTGCGAGCTCGCCTCAACGATGCTTTCGAACTTATTGATGGGGACATGCTACGCCGAGTGTGGGAGGAACTTGATTATCAGCTTGATGTCTGCCGAATCACTAAAGGGGCACATATCGAACATTTGTGAATGCCTAAAAAAACTTTTTGAGTTTTTGTATGTGTGTGCAAAGCATTGTGAAAATATCTCAAATAATAAAGTTATTGTAGAGCTGTGAAATCGCTTCAGTCATTTGTAATAACCCTGTATATTGACGAAAAGTACACTCTGATCATTACAACATCCCCATTCGAACAGCATCGGCTGTCTAGCCCATCAGAACAACTGCACACGACATGCTCACAACTAGTACTGTTATTGACATCCTCTCAACAAGCACTGACTACGGCAACTTCTCAACTACGACTTCCCACAGCAACTTCTGAACAAGCACTGCCAGTGGAGGTGGCGGAATAAAACTCTTTGGCGCAATCTCTGGCGCTGTGACTCAGTGTAGCCACCTTTCAATAGATCGTAATTCCCATCACAACAAAGAACTGATTTTTATCAGGTATAAGTGACACCATGTGCACTACGCAAGCTTTCGCTGGCGATACTTACATCGTCCGTGATTCTGTTTTTATGGTCATTAGGCTATGGCCTGACTGATGCTTCTACGTGTAACGTTTCATCTTCAACTACAGCAGACATTTGCAGGGGCTGTAAGGACGTAGTTAGTAATTTTGAAACGTGGTTAGGAGGCTGGAACTATCGAACTGTTTATTCAGCAGTGTTGTGACGTCATCCGACTATTGACAGAGATCGCTAAGTCGCGATGACGAATGTTATGCAACTTGTACAGCGAGAAAGAGTTCGCATTATTTGGCTGATCTAGCAGTAAGGCCCACCACAAGTTGTTTGATATCAGTTCTTTTCTCCTGTTAAAGTTGTTTTTCTGCGGTATTCTTTTTAAATGTCTATTGCCTATCATAGCATAATAAAAATTGGAATTTGAAGCAACTATGGTATCGAAGAATGGCGTTTCGTGTTCCCTGGGCATATTGTACAATCTACTACTGCCTATTTATCCGTGCTGCTCTGCCGACAATATTGTCCTTGTGTTTTTTAAGGATGCTTCTTTTAGTAGTTTCTATATACACTAGAGCTCGTGTGAAATCGATTTTGTATAGTCCTGCCGTAGCAGAAGGTGCTCGTAGGTTCTTTGCGGTATTCAAATATTTGCCCTGCTAATGCGATCTGTGACCATTTATGCTGAATGGGTAGGAACCCTATAAGAAAACTTTACCTACAGATGGTTCTTTTTGGCCGGTAATGGTGCGTATACCTGAAGAGCTCATGGAATAAATAGCATGCGGCACCATCAGATGAGGAGGCAAAACGCTATGACCATTCACCATCGCGACAGCGAATGCCGCTTGGTGTTTATGGAGCCACGTGGCACGGTAGGGGAAGTATACGAGTGAAGCAAGGACTGATAAAAAACATTCTACAGACGATACTGGCCGCAATTGTGGAAATCCATTGACATACGCCTCCCTCACGCAGGGCTGACTGATACGGCCGGGGGCATGAGAACGAAGATCCCGGAAAAACCTGGTCGACTGTTCGCGTACTACTGTCGCCAGAATCTTATGGTAAGTATTTACTATATGAAATGTACACTGAAGCGCCAAAGAAACTGGTATAGGCATGCGTGTTCAAATACAGAGATATGTGAACAGGCAGGATACGGTGGTGCGGTCGGCAACGCCTGTATAAAACAACAAGTGTTTGACGCAGTTGTTACATCGGTTACTGCTGCTACAATGGCAGGTTATCAGGACTTAAGTGAGTTTGAACGTGATGTTATAGACGGCACACGAGCGGTGGGACACAGCATCCCCGAGGTAGCGATGAATTGGGGATTTCCGGTACGACCATTTCGCGAGTGTACAGTGAATGTCACGAATCCGGTAAAACATCAAATCTCCGACATCGCTGCGGCCGGAAAAAGATCCTGCATGAACGGAACCAACAACTACTGAAGAGAATCGTTCAACGTGACATAAATGCAACCCTTCCGCAAATTGCTGTAGACTTGGATGCTGGGCCTTTAACAAATGTCAGCGTGCGAAACATTCAACGAAACATCATCGACATGGGCTTTCGGAGCCGAAGGCCCACCCGTGTACCCTTGATGACTGCACGACACAAAGCTTTACGCCTCGCCTGGGCCCATCAACACCGATATTGGACTGTTGATGGCTGGAAGCCGAACGTTGTGGCCGAGCGGTTCTAGGCGCTTCAGTCCGGCACCACACTGCTGCTAAGGTCGCAGGTTCGAATCCTGCCTCGGGCACGGATATGTGTGATGTCCTTAGGTTAGTTAGGTTTAAGTAGTTCTACTTCTAGGGGACTGATGACCTCAGATGTTAAGTCCGGTAGTGCTTAGACGCATTTGAACCATTTGATGACGGGAAATATGTTGCCTGGTCGGACGAATCTCTTTTCAAACTGTATCGAGCGGGTGAACGTGTATGGATCCTGCGTGTCAGCAGGGGACTGTTCAAGCTGGTGGAGGCCCTGTAAACGTGTGGGACGTGTGGATTTGGAGTTGTATGGTGCCCCTTATAAGTCTAGGTGCGACTCTTACAGGTGACACGTACGTAAGCATCCTGTCTGATTACCTGCATCCATTCATGTCCATTGCGTATTCCGATGGACTTGGACAATTCTAGCAGTACAATGCGACGCCCCACACGTCCTGAGTTGCTACAGAGTGGCTCCAGGAACACTCTTCTGAGTTTAAACACTTCCGCTGGCCACCAAACTCCCCAGACATGAACATTATTGAGCATACCTGGGATGCCTTGCAATGCACTGTTCAGAAGAGATCTCCATCCCCTCGCACTCTTACAGATTTATGGACAGCCCTGCAGGCTTTATGGTTTCAGTTCCCTGCAACACTACTTCAGACATTAGTCCAGTCCATGCCATGTCGTGTTGCGTCAGTCATGCATTGTTGCAAGGGGCCCTTCACGATATTAGGCAGGTGTACCAGTTTGTTTGGCTCTTCAGTGTAGGGGGGGGGGGGGGGGAAGAAAGAGAACTCGTGAGTTCCAGCATAGGACTCTGCGTAATGCAATAGCGAAAGTTAAAAATTTGTGCTGGACCGGGACTAGATTAGATGTAATTTTCGTTGCAATTAATACATAGCGGGGTGATTCTCTGGGATGTGTAACAAGTCAGAAAACAATAAACAATATATATGAAGATAGTAGCTGTTCTCAAAAGAACAGATACCACTGATGACCGTGCAGCTTCTCTAGAATAAATGATAAGTAACTGAAACCCTCAGCTGCTGACAGGTGTTGTTGATATACCTCGATGGGGACAGCTGAAAATGTGTGCCCCAGCCTGGACTCGAACCCGGTATCTCCTGCTTATCATTTACTCTAGAGAAGCTGTACGGTCATCAATGGTATCTGTCCTTTCGAGAACAGTTACTATCTTCATATATATAGTTAAAGGCTACCCAGCCATTGACCTTCGTCTGTGCGAATGCGCACAGGTTGCCCGAACTCTTACAGGAATCGTCACTTTAGTGTGCGCGAGTAATGAGTGGATAGGCAAATACCTATTAGGTACATTACGTATGTAGAGTGTGCACAGTACGAGAGGCGTGCAAGGGATAAGTCCCTGCAGTCGCGCTATTCATCTGTGTACTCGGTGGCTCAGATGGATAGAGTGTCTGCCATGTAAGCTGGAGATCCTGGGTTCGAGTCCCGGTCGGGGCACACATATTCAGCTGTCCCCATCGAGGTATATCAATAAAACCTGTCGGCAGCTGAGGGTTTCAATTAATTATCAATAAAAAATAAATATTTACAAAATAAGAAGAGATATTTGTTATACCTAGCTTTTGAATGTCGAATCGCTCAAAAAAATGTTAGGCGTATTTAATTTAAAAGTATATAAAACTCGTCACCAAATATTAAATGTTCAGTACACTTAGGTGTAGATGACAATTCTTAGGCTACTGTAGTCATGCAGGAACAAATCAAAATAAAGTAAAACAAATGAAATAAAAAACCTTTTACAGCACTGATTTACAGTGATCGCGTTACTGCCCAGAATTTCCACAGAAGTCAGATTGCACGCAATATTCACATTGTGCGGTATTATTAATAACATTCACACATCAGTCGGTACTACAAATAAATTCAGCAAATAGGGTAGGAAGAGTTGGCTACTAATAAATCCTTTAGACTTTTCTCAAACTGAACTTTATTGTCAGTTACTTTAACCGTTTCGGCCATCCGGACACGGTCCCTGACCGACTCAGTTTTCCAACTTGCCGCACGCTGCAATTCAGGGTCCCACGCCCATTAACACCTCCTTCTCGCAAATTACTGATTCCTGTAGGAGTTCGGGCTGTATTAGTGCATCCGCACTTTTGCACTGCGGATGCACGCTTTCGAGAAGGCGACGGTTCAAACCCGCGTCCGGCCATCGTGATTCAGGTTTTCCGAGATTTCCCTAAATCGCTTCAGGAAAATGCCGGGATGGTTCCTTTGAAAGGCCACGGCCGACTTCCTTCCCCACCCTTCCCTAAACCGATGGGTCCGATGACCTCGCTGTTTTGTCCCTTCCCCCAAATCAACCATACACATTATATATATAAGTGGTGTCTATTCTATCGGACATGGAAAGTGGTTGAAGCATGGGGAAACCACAAGCAAGCGCCAAGGTGTTCGGCATCCCCTTCCCATAGCAGGAAATGCGGGTCGGAGGCTTGGTTGCTCTCTCAAGTGGGATAAGAGGCGATCTATGGCAGATCGGACGGCATCGTACGATGGTGGCCCAGGCACAATTGCTTTGGAGCGCACTATTCAACGCACAGTGTTGAACATGGGCCTCCAAAGCAAATGACCCTGATGTGAACCTATGTTTACCCTACGACATTGTCAATTACTGTTGCAGTGAGCGAAGGATCATCGAGACTGGATTAAGGGAAACACGTCGCCTTGGTGGATGAGTCAATTTCCTTTTTACACTGACTCCATAATCTTTCCAATCAGGCCGTCATACAGGCGAAAGTCTGCTCGTGACAAGCACCACTGCACGGACGCAGGCCGGTGGGGGGTGGGGCAGGTACTGTGGTATCGGGAACGCTAACGTACCCTTCTATGTGACCTGAGGTAGTAATTCAAGGCACCGTGACAGCTGTGGGCCACGTGACATTATCGCTGTCCACCTGATCCACTGATGTCCTCTCCTAAGGAGATACCATCTTCCAACAGGACAACAGTTCACAACAGTCGTTTGAGCACCATGACAGGGAACCCACGTTGATATCTTCCCTACCAGTTTCACCTGATCTGAACCCGACGAAACACATGTGCAGCAGCTCCGTGCCCAAAAACCAACTTGTATTCACCAAGGTAGTAGGCCGCTGGTTGATCACATTTTATAGACAGTGGTTGGGCTGAAACACTTAATGTGTACCCAGTTGTTAATGGATTATTTGATCATGATGCACAATTAATGGAAATAAACAATATGGCTCGTTACAATCCTGAAGCATGTACATGCAGAGTGAGGCTTATTAATGAGAACAGGATACAGTGGAACAGTATGAGGAATCTAAAAGGGGTGGTGTGGGATGAGGTGTATATAGGAAGAGAAGCTAATGTCAAATTCAATTTATTTCATAGTTAATTTGTGTCAAGTTGGCTTACAAAAAAATGGTTCAAATGGCTCTGAGCACTATGGGACTTAACTTCTGAGGTCATCAGTCCCCTAGAACTTAGAACTGCTTAAACCTAACTAACCTAAGGACATCACACACATCCATGCTCGAGACAGGATTCGAACCTGCGACCGTAGCGGTCACGCGGTTCCAAACTGTAGCGCCTAGAACCGCACGGCCACACCGGCCGACGTTGGTTTAAAAACAATTATCCAAAAGATCCGTAAAAAAAGTTACTCTTGGATAACTAAGGGAATTAAAATATTATGTGAGAAGAAGAGGGAAATTCATGTAAAGGGCAGAGCCGGTTAAGACTCGACGTTACTTTCATACTAGTTGTATAGTATTGTGAGGGAACTCATCATAAATGTGCAGAAGTATGCAAGTCCTGACAGATATAAGTAATGAAGATAACAAGATTACAACTATATGGGGTTCTGTCAAACAGGAGACAGAACAAGAAGTCGGTGTACAAGATATCATAACAATTACACTAAATATAAATGTAGTCAGTGATAATTCAAAAGTTGCGAGTAGTTTCTAAATGTAGTAGCAAAAAATAGTATTAAATGATTTGTTTGAAAAAGGAAGAAAATATATTAAAAATGTCATTCTATAAAACTTTACCAGCTGGTTGTAGCACAAGTTCCTTCAATGAATTTAATAGAATTATTAAAAAATTCTAATAGACGAAAAACACATGGCGTGTTGATGCAGTTTCAAACAGATTCTGAAACAATTGTTCCAACTTAATCAGTAATGATATATGCAGTGCATCACAGACCGTTTAAAACATGCATAAGGTGGCAAACGGACTTAAAGAGTTACACCTCTATTTCCTTACTGACATCTTTTTTCCCAAAATGTTCGAAAAAGTAACGTATTCAAGCGTAGTCTCGCACTTAAATGGAAACAATGTACTTAGCACATCATAGTTTGGATTCGAGAAGGGTTGCTCTACTGAAAATGATATTTATACATTCACTCATCAAATAATACAAGTATTAAACAATAAAATATCGCCAATTGGAATTTGTTGTTATCTTTCCAAGGCATTTCTTTGTGCTAGTTTCAATCGTACTTAACGAACAGAATCCAAAGGATTGTGCTAAATGATTGAAACAATGTCGGAAAGGTAAAAAGTCTTAGTGACAGGGGAGAAATCTCAAAGCGAGGTCCCACAAGGTTCAATTTTTGGAGCACTCCTATTCCTTATACATGTGAATGACCTTCCACTTAACATTCAGTAACCAAAACTGTTAGTTGTCAGACGATACTAGTGTTATAACAAATCCGATTACAGCCAAAGCAGCAGAAGAGATAATTATGAAGCATTTCTCTGAAAATAGACTCTCACTAAATTTTGAAAAAAAAAACACACTATATTCAGTTCTGTACAGCAAATACTGTCATACCAACAATTGACATAGTACATGAGTAGGTGTCAGGAGATAGAATAGAATGCTCCACACTTTTACGTATATGTATTGATGGAAATATGAATTGTAAGAAGCATATTAATGAGATTCTGAAACAATTAAGTTCGGCTACTTTTGCTCTTCGTATAACTGCTAATTTTGGAAACAAACGAATCGACCACCTGACATTTTCTGCGTATTTCCACTCGATAATGTCTTAAGGAATAATTTTTTGGGGTAACTCGTCACTTAGAAGGAATGTATTGACTAAAAAAGCTATCAGTAAGAATAATAAATTATGTGGTGTTCGTCTGCGGTCGTCATGTACGTACCTGTTTAAGCGAATGGGCATTTTAACTGCACCATCACAATACACACAGAATGGTCATATTCACAGAATGGTCATAAACAGTCTGAAAAGCTTGTCAGAGTATCGCAGAGTAGGTAGTGCTGAGAAATAATTGTTAAGAAAAAATTAAGATACATTGCGCCGTTTCCGAGTTAATTAGGATTAAAGTTAGTCACTCAGACGCACATTCAAGCGGCCCGCCAAATACAATTCGTGTTAGTTGTTCTCATACTGCAGATGATCGCGCACGAGACTGCTCAGCCTTTGGCTCGCGTTCGATCCTTACTACCGTTCAATGTCCAGTTTTTGTATCGCTCTCTTGCTCGGTTTTAGGAAACCAAACAAGAACAAAACGTTCGGTGACACCGTCTGGCGGGCCGCTAGAATTTGCACGTGCAACGAACGGCCTTACTGGCTAACTCCAATGCTAACTAACCCGGAAACGACGTAACGGTTCGAATTTTTTTCTTAACAATTATTTCTCAACACAATGTACAACACCCTTACAAGCTTTTCAGCCTGTTTCTGGCCACCCTGTATATACCCTAGTGAAATTTGTCAAAAATAATACATCACATTTTGAGCAGAGCCCTGTGAGCGTACAAGCTGTCGTGGGAGATTAGAGCGGAAGTTTCTGCCTCAGAGCACGTGGCTGACGGCTGCTACGGGGCCGTGGCGATCGGCTATCGTTTACGTGGCCTTGGAAAAACCCGAGCAGAAGCTTGGCAGGGGCGCATATGGCTGTATTTTCGCGCTTAGAGGAATTTATACGCCAGAGAAAAATTGATAAAAACAAAACTAAAAAGTGACACGGAGTGTGAGTTGGCACTCATGGACAGAAAATTATGTAAAGTTAAATTTTCTAGACGCGCCACAAAAATATATAATAATTTAAAAGTTATTCTTCTCTCAAAATTTTAAATTTATGAAAGTTCAAAAGCTAATATTTCGGCAATTCTTTGGCCGATTAATATAAACAAAATGGCTACGGATACGTCTAGTAGGCCGGCCGTGGTGGCCTAGCGGTTCTAGGCGCTCAGTCCGAAACCGCGCGACTGCTACGGTCGCAGGTTCGAATCCTGCCTCGGGCATGGATGTGTGTGATGTCCTTAGGTTAGTTAGGTTTAAGTAGTTCTTATTTCTAGGGGACTGATGACCACAGCTGTTAAGTTCCATAGTGCTCAGAGCCATTTGAACCATACGTCTAGTAGAGCTGCATCGAGCAATATAGCCAATGTAGTAGAATCTATTCCATTTTTGAATGAGAGATCGGAATATGGGATTCGACTGAGAGAAACTGTGTTGTTGTAATAAATAAATTTAAAGAGACGAAAATACTGTAGCATTCTAATGTTTAAGGAGGTAGGTGAGTAAGTATGTATTTTTATTTGTTTATTTGTGTTTAATATCAAAAATCCAGGAAAACCAAAACCACGCCACAAGAACATTATTTGTGAAAAATGGTGGCAGATACAAAAAAAAAAATTGGACTTTAGATTATTATTGTCCGGAAAATTTCCATATTTTTCAATGTATCATACGTGTTTTTGTGTTTAGTTTTAGAATATTTGTAATTTTTTTGTCAAATATGGTTTTGAGTTAGGCAGTCGTTTCGAGGGTGCATAGGACGGCCATCTTTGAGGGCAGTGGAGTCTGAGCGGCGCTAAGAGCCGGACGTGCCACGCATCTGGGGGTACTATTGGGCTGGTAGCCACCATTGGGGACAAGTATCTATGTAGCGACGTTCGAAAACGATCAAGTTGACAACAGTGTATTTTGTGAACTGTGAACAGACTGTCGAGTGCCGTGATAGCGACATATGAATTTTATAGTGAAGTGTTCTAGCATTAGTTATTAATGGCCGCCCTTACGAAAAAGCCCCTCAGACTGCATTTTAAGTGTTTACTCAATATATTGAAGACTATTCGTGGAAAAATAAAAATAAATTACTTATTCAAGTTATAAATCAACATGAATGACTCAATATTTTTTAAATTTCACCGCAATACCTGCTGCATTTTTTAAAATATTTTTATTTCAGCTTGAACATTGAATTTACGACAGGTGTGTGCTGGCACCCTATGACGAGAAACGTAGCCAAACATTGAGACCAGCCACATGTCTGGGCCGCTCAGTTAAGCTGAGTGTTGAGTATAACAAATATATGTATATTTTCGTGGCATAGCATTGGGGGGGGGGGGGGGGGGTGGCTCAGCCAAACTATTCAATCTTCAGTGCATAGTGTCCAGTACCGTCGTAAGCATGATGCCCGTACCTAGAAAACTACAGAGAAAAAATGGCTTTTATTACCCATTATTGAAGCCTTAGGTGACTCAGACAGACGTTCAATATGCAACAACAATATTTTTTGATCATTTGTCTAGTAACGTAAAATATCTGACAGGTAGCAAAGCAAGTTTTAACTCTAACTTCAAATCGTTCTCCTGGACAAGTCCTTCTGTTCTGTTGATCAATTTCTGCTTAAAAACACGCAGCCAGTAAAGTAAAAAACAAAACAAAATGTTTTTTCGTATAGTTTCATAAGCAGGACTAAAAAACCATGTGTTCATTAATATTAACAGTACCAATTTCGACTTCATTTCGATAAAAGAATGGTTCAGATGAGCTTTGCAACATGTAACTAAATAACTACTTGGCGCTTAATCTACGGGAATTGCATGGTATGAGCGTAGCAGTCCTGTGCCACATACCTGAGAAAACGTACGGCTGAGGGAAACAACTGAAAGATTTGGAAGGAAATAAATCGCCAGATCCGGGAGGAACCCCAGTTCGATTTCAGAAAGAGTCTCTACGGCATTGTCCCCTTACGTATCGTGCATTTACCGCGAATCTCTCGCCCAGTACAATGACCCAAGCAACAGGAAAAAAGCGAAGGTGACTCTAGTGTATATGACCCACAAAATTACAGACCAATATCCCTAACTTCTGTTTGCTGCAGAATCCATGAAGATATTCTTAGTTGGCATATAACAAAATTTCTTGAGACTAAGAAGTTTATGTCAACGAGTCAGCATGGTTTTAAAAAGCATCGCTAGAGCAAAACTCAGCTTGTGCTTTTCTCACATGATATACTGAGAACTAAGGATGAAGGACAACAGGCAGATTCCATATCTCTAGATTTCTGAAAAGCATTTGACACGGGGCCCCATTGCAGGCTGCTAACGAAGGTACGAGCATATGGAATAAGTTCACAGATATGTGAGTGGCTCGAAGACTTGTTAAATATCAGAACCAAAGATGTTATCCTCGGCGGCGTTGCTCATCTCTTATCGTCAGGAGTGCCCCAGGGAAGTGTGACAGGAGCGCTGTTGTCCTCTGTATGCATAAATGATTTGGCGGACGGGGTGGGTAGCAATCTGCAGTTGTCTGCTGATGATGCTGTGGTGTTCAGTAAGGTGTCCAAGTTGAGTGACTGTAGGAAGATACAAGACGACTTAGCCAAAATTTCCAGTTGGTGTGACAGATGGCAGCGATCCCTAAATGTGGAAAAATGTAAGTTAATGCGGATGATTACGAGGATCTGACCTGTAATGTTCGGATACAGTATTACTAGTGTCCTGCTTGACACAGTCAAGTCGTTTAAGTAACTGGGCGTAACTCTGGAAAGAGATATGAAGTGAAACGAGCGTGTGAGAACTGCGGTAGGGAAGGTGAGTGGTAGACTTCGGTTTACTGTGAGAATTTTTGGAAAGAGTGGTTCACCTGTAAAGGAAACCGTTTATAGGATGCTTGTGCGACCTATTCTTGAGTACTACTGGAGTGTTTGGGATCCGTACCTGGTTTGATTGAAAGAAGACGCCGAAGCAATTCAGAGGCGAGCTGCCAGATTTGTTACCGGTAGGTTCGAACAATACTTAAGTGTTACGAAGATGCTTCGGGAACTCAAATGTGAAACCCACGAGGGAAGACGATGCTCTTTTCTAGAAACGCTATTGAGAAAATTTAGAGAACGAGCATTGGAAGCTGGCTGCCGATCGATTCTACTGCAGCCAATGTACATAGCGCGTAAGCACCACGTAAATAAGATACGAGAAATTAGGGCTTATACGGAGATATACAGACGGTCGTTTTTCCCTCGTTTTGCGAGTGGTACAGGAAAGGATATGACAAGTAGTGGTGCAGGGCACTCGCCGCCACGCATCGTACGGTGGTTTGCGGAGTGTCTACGTAGCTGTAGATGCAGAACCTACTACGGACTTGGCGAATCCATGCTATGCAGAACCGCTGCAGTAATTTGTTTCAGTAGTGGAGCGACACGGTATTAAACAGGTCGTCATAGTGTTGTCGCTCATCCGTGTACGTCACACGCTACGGCGGGTTCGACGCGGGACCGTCGCGTCTGCCCTGATTCCAGAAGCAGCTTTGTGTAAGGCGTGCGTCTATCCGTGCATGTGTCTCGTATGGGATATCTGGACGTGCTGACTCTTTCTGTCTGTAGTTACTCTGCTTACAAAAAAAAAAGGAGAGGTGGTTGCTCTTGAAATTTACGGAGAAAAGGGCGTTGCAAGCAGTAAAGTACTCACAATAACTAGTACGTTGAATTTTAAAATATTTGGCTTGCAACCAAAACGGACAAGTCTACATCTACGTAGATACGCCGCAAGCCACCGTACGGGGGTACCATGTACCACTACTTGGCATCTCCTTTCCCGTTCCACTCGAAAACAGAGCGAAGGAAAAAAGACTATTTATATCCCTCCGTCTGAACAATACGCCGCACCCCCCATGGTCAGATCACGTAACTAGCGAGGAGGTACTGAACAGAACTGGGAAGAAGAGGAATTTGTGGCACAACTAGACTAGAAGAAGGGATCTGTCGATAGGACACGTTCTGCGGCAGTAGGGGATCACACATTTAGTATTGGAGGGAAGAGTGCAGGGTAAAAATCGTAGAGGGAGACCAAGAGATGAATACAGTAAGCAGATTGAGAAGGATGTAAGTTGCAGTAGTTATTCGGAGATGAACAGGCTTGCGCAGGATAGAGTAGCATGGAGAGCTGCATCAAACCAGTCTCTGGACCGAAGACCACAACAACAACAATGAGCACTAATTTCTCGTACCCTCACGCGCAATGTATGTTGGTGGCAGTAGAATTGTTCGGCAGTCAGCTTCTAATGCCGGTTCTCTACATTTTCTCAATAGCGTTCCGTGAAAAGAACGTCACCTTCCCTCCAGGGATTTCCATTTGTGTTCCCGAAACATCTCCGCAACATTTGCGTGTTATCAGAACCTACTGGTAACAAATCTAGCAGCCCACCTCTGAATTGCTTCGATGTCTTCCTTCTATCTGATCTGGTACGGATCCCAAACACTCGAACAGTATTCAACAACAGGTTGCACCGCCGTCCTATATGCGGTCTCCTCTACAAGTGAAGCACCTATTTCCAAAATTCTCCCATTTAACCGAAGTCTACCATTCGCTTTCCCTACCACAGTTCCCACATGCCTTGCAGCGTCACGCCCAGATATTTAAACGACGTGACTATGTCAAGCAGGACTCTAGTAATATTGCATCCAGACATAGTGGTTTCATCTTTCTACTTATCCGCATTAACGTCCATTTTTCCACATTTAGGACTAGCTGCCATTCGTCACACAAACTACAAATTTTGTCTGAGTCGTTTTGTATCTTCCTACACTCACTCAACTTCGAAACCTTATCGTACATCACGCCATCGCCAGCAGACAGCCGCAGATTGCTGCCCACCCCGTTCGCTAAATCATTTACTTACTTAGAAAACAACAGCGGTCGCGTTCACACTTCCCTGGGCCACTCCTGACGATACCCTTGTCTCTGATGAACACTCGTCGACGAGGCTAACATACTGGATTCTATTCCTTAAGAAGCCTTCGAGCCACTCACATATCTGTGAACTTATTCCGTATGCTCGTACTTTCGTCAACATCCTGAAATGGGGCAGCGTGTCAAATATTTTTCAGAAATCTAGAAATATGAAATCTGCCTGTTGCCCTTCATCCGTAGTTCTCAATATATCATGTGAGAAAAGGGCAAGCTGAGTTTCGCACGTGCGATGCTTTCTAAAACCTCGTTGATTCATAAGTGAAATGAAAAAGCGCATATTGCCAAATGAAGGTGTTAATTTATACTAGTCAAATCAATGCTTCTCTATCCTAGATTCAAGAACATACGCTTTCGAGATGCTATAGCACGCTGAAACTCAATCAAAACCATCAAGAATTAGCATGCAACTGTTGAAACAACAGTCTGTGAGATGGGTAACAAGTTGACACATTACAGGAAAACAGGAGAGCCGAATTAGATTTGCTGCATCAACAATATAAAATGGCGCAAGCGAATAATAATTCGCAACCTGGAAAAGGAACGAGCCTAGCGTCACACTACAGTTATTACCTTATAAGGTGCTGGCTGTAGTGTGGAGTGATCTGGTGGTAAACTAGTGATCTTAATCTGTTCTTCTGGCTGAAAATAAGGAAAAATGTGACAGTAATACCCTTACTCACTGATTCCCATTTTTCTTTTCATACACACACTGATGATAGTGCCGTTCAAATGGCTCTGAGCACTATGGGACTCAACTTCTGAGGTCATCAGTCCCCTAGAACTTAGAATTACTTAAACCTAACTAACTTAAGGACATCACACACATCCATGCGCGAGGCAGGATTCGAATCTGAGACCGTAGCGCTCCCGCGGTTCCAGACTGAAGCGCCAAGAACCGCACGGCCACAGTGCCGTACACCACTTTGGTTAGCTAAAGTAGCAGGAATTCCTGCCCTGAAAATGAGCAAAACAACTTCTTTAACATACCGCAATGGAAATAAGCAGCACTGTATCGTCTTATGGAGACAAACACAATGTTTATCCTTACGTCATATATTTCTTAATCTATTGCGTGATGCATCTGAAAATGATCTGGGGTGGGGGGCTTGAAGTGAAAGATTACATTCAAATCTTTGGTGTTATTAAACGTTATTTTTACATGAAGGTAACTTGAATTGCGTAACAAGCAATGTTCTTAAATGCTACGGTCCCTTACGAAACGAAGACAATAACATAGCAGAGAAAGTGATCAGCATGGGGGTGCCTCGATGGGAACTATATCCATTAAAAGTAATCAATTACATCATCAGTACTTGCTATCCAGAGCTACAAAAATATTACGTGTCTGAGCTGTATAGCGACTTTTGAGAGGCTGTCTTGAAAGGTCGGATATGCTCTCTGTCAACAATGCGAGGGAGAACTATCGAAAATGCTGTTTTTGCACTCAGTAGATAAAAAGTTTGGGGATGTTAAATGCTAGGTACTGCTGTATTTAATGATTAATAAGTATGACAGTAGATGTACCTATATGATCCTTTTCCCTTATTCTCCTGTATACAGGGTGTTACAAAAAGGTACGGCCAAACTTTCAGGAAACATTCCTCACACACAAATAAAGAAAGAAGTTATGTGGACATGTGTCCAGAAACGCTTAATTTCCATGTTAGAGTTGATTTTAGTTTGTTCTTCCACCTACGCTCAATGGAGCACGTTATCATGATTTCATACGGGATACCCTACCTGTGCTGCTAGAACATGTGCCTTTACAAGTACGACACAACATGTGGTTCATGCACGATGGAGCTCCTGCACATTTCAGTCGAAGTGTTCGTACGCTTCTCAACAACAGATTCGGTGACCGATGGATTGGTAGAGGCGGAACAATTCCATGGCCTCCACGCTCTCCTGACCTCAACCCTCTTGACTTTCATTTATGGGGGCATTTGAAAGTTCTTGTCTACGCAACCCCGGTACCAAATGTAGAGACTCTTCGTGCTCGTATTGTGGACGGCTGTGATACAATACGCCAACCTCCAGGGCTGCATCAGCGCATCAGGGATTCCATGCGACGGAGGGTGGATGCATGTATCCTCGCTAACGGAGGACATTTTGAACATTTCCTGTAACAAAGTGTTTGAAGTCACGCTGGTACGTTGTGTTGATGTGTGTTTCCATTCCATGATTAACGTGATTTGAAGAGAAGTAATAAAATGAGCTCTAACATGGAAAGTAAGCGTTTCCGGACACATGTCCACATAACATATTTTCTTTCTTTGTGTGTGAGGAATGTTTACTGAAAGTTTGGCCGTCCCATTTTGTAACACCCTGTATATCACTTGACTAACATCGATGTTAAGATCATGGTCAATTATTACTGCCAGTCGATGATGAAACCGGAATCATTATCGATTATTAGACCTCTTGTTGTTGCAAGGGATGGTAGCTCTGTGCACTACATTTCGCGCCCTCTACACCCCCAAAAATCGCCTACAGTTTTAATCGTGTACTGTTCCTACGATACTTTATGCAGGCAGCAAGAGAAACTTCAATATTTCCTATCCCTCCAGCAGCTGTAATTTTAATGGCGAGCAGAGTACATGCGACACAGGGCGACCCAGACTGAGAATCGCTAGTAACGCGTTGAAGTGGCTCCCTGAGCGTTTGTGTGGTTGAACTTCAATGCGTTGACGCCACAATCACGTTGTCCCCTTGTTGACAGGTGCAGGCGGTGAAGGCACCTCCTGGTTCCTCAGTGCGGGCGGACTGTGCCAGTGGCAGCAGCGCCTCTAGCGGCGGCGGCTGGAACCCGCTCGGCATGCTGTCCAATCTCCTGCTGGGGTACAGCGACGAAGAAGCTGACGATGACGACAATGATGACGACGATGGCGTAGTCGGCTCCAGCGGCGAACGTGCTGGTAAGCATCCCGTATGGGACTCTGTAGACCTCTTGACTCGTTGTGATGTCTGAAAGATCTGTCGTGTCGCTTCAAAGCCCATACATTTAATACAGAATTACTCCTTAACTGTTTGAAATAAATAGATGTGGTGTCACCGCCAGACACCACACTTGCTAGGTGATTGCCTTTTAAATCGGCCGCGGTCCGCTAGTATACGACGGACCCGCGTGTCGCCACTGTCAGTAATTGCAGACCGAGCGCCGCCACACGGCAGGTCTAGAGAGACTTACTAGCACTCGCCCCAGTTGTACAGCCGACTTTGCTAGGAAAGGTTCACTGAGAATTACGCTCTCAATTGCCGAGAAGATAGTTAGCATAGCCTTCAGCTAAATCAATTGCTACGACCTAGCAAGGTGCCATTTATCCTTTGCTATGTATCTAATGAAGCATGTACAGTAACAAGACCAATGTTCACCAATTGTGGATTAAAGTTACGTATTCCAGCAGCTACGTACTTTTCTTTATAGCATTCATTACATATCCTGTGTCAGACCTCACGCCAGCCTGCGTGAGTTTAAGCGCGTGCCTTTCGCTTACCCGTCACTGTGGATTGGCTGTCTTGCCAGTCCACAACAATAGACAAGGTGGCGAATAGTATACATAAATAAAGAAATTGACTGAATAAATATTGTAGTTTCAATGACGCTGGCGAAACCAGTTACTTGTATTTAAAACCAAATAAGTGCTTATAAAACATCCGCAACTGGTATTAAAAAAAAAAAAAGTAGTTTCATAGGTTGGCAACTCTCACAACGTGAACGAAAACAAACGAATAGGCATAAACACTGTGGCAGTGATGAACGAAAAACAGTTAAGAAAGTTGTGGTGTGTGTACTGTAAGACCTTCGGAACGAACACCATCAGATTATTTGACTTGTTGCTCTAACGAAGTAGGCGAGTGTCAGCAATATGTCTCGTGGTCTTATTGTGGCGTGTTTATCTTCTGCCATTAAGTCAGATGATAGAAATGCCACTTGCACGCTTAGAGTAGCAGATTGACGGTGACCAACTTTAAACAGAACTTGATTAATTTTCACACACATTTATTAAAATAATAACAAACATAAAATTACTTAACTTGATTCTGGATGCTATTTACAATTGACAATCTGAAGTTCCTTTGGTCTTGGTACATTAATCTTATTCTCACATATCTCTGATACTTGACAAAAGTGTCTATACATTTATCTTCATGGCTATGTACAAAAAAATGGCTCTGAGCACTATGGGACTCAACTGCTGTGGTCATCAGTCCCCTAGAACTTAGAACTACTTAAACCTAACTAACCTAAGGACATCACACACATCCATGCCCGAGGCAGGATTCGAACCTGCGACCGTAGCAGTCGCACGGTGCCGGACTGCGCGCCTAGAACCGCGAGACCACCGCGGCCGGCGGCTATGTACAGGAATATGGTTATCTTATTAGGCGCAGGCTGAAACTTGGCTATAGACTGGTACAGACAAATGTAGACTAGTACAGACTGGTGCCGACAAATGCAGACTGACCAATCAGAGGTCTGTACACTCGTTATAATACCTCGCGCATTCAGGTATCACTGCGTGAGTGTATTCCGCGAGGAGAAAAGGTTCTACATTAGCAGCAATCTCATTGGCTGCGTTACATATTAATACGCGGATCAGCGGAAGTAGAATTTGGTCCGTCTCTAAGGCAGCGCCATCCCATAGTGTGGAGACGGACAAGCGCTGCGCCTGCGCTGTTGTGCTTAGTGGGGGAAGAAGTTGTGTACGCGCTGACTACGCGGAACTATGTACACAACAAAAGTCAATTATAAATAGTGCAGTGCAGGAAATAACGCGAAATGCCAAAACCTGCAGATGAGAAATGAAGCCTGTCGGCACCACCCACTGCTAGCAAGAGGGGAAGCTGCAAACTATGGCCGCGCGGGATTAGCCGAGCGGAGCGGGCACAGTAGCTCAGCGTGTTCGGTCAGAGGGTTTAGCTACCCTCTGTAATGAAAAACTGAGTGAACGGATCAACGAACAACCTGAACGAGTGTCATCGGACGTCCGCCACGAACAAATTCAACAAACAATATAGAATAAAATGAGATAAAAAAAGCGGTCTAAGGCGCTGTAGTCATGGACTGCGCGGCTGGTCTCTGCGGAGGTTCGAGTCCTCCCTTGGGGATGGATGTGTGTGTTTGTCCTTAGGATAATTTATGTTAAGTAGTGTGTAAGTTTAGGGACTGATGACCTTAGCAGTTAAGTCCCATAAGATTTCACACACATTTGAACACTTTTTTTTTTGAAGCAATGTAAAGAAACAGCGTAAATAGCTTGCAGACCAACTTCATAAAGAAAATACTGTTTTTAACGCAAAAGAATAAAAACATAAATGTACAAACGTGTGTATCCAATTATAGAATACCACAGAAGATGCTTTGTAAATAAAAGCGAAACAAGTCTGCTGTAATTCATTTTAATTACATTGCAGTCAGCTTAAGACAGATACCCTATAATAACAGATGTTAACAGTTGCTGCGGAAGGTGGCTACACAAACAAACGTATCCTGAAGGTGCACTTTACCACTATCTAAAAAACTACGCCCGAACAGGCCATGGAGGCCCAATGTCACCGACCGGCCGCTATGTCATCCTCAGGCCACAGGCGTCACTGGATGCGGATATGGAGGGGCACGTGGTCAGCACACCGCTCTCCCAGCCGTATGTCAGTTTACGAGACGGATTTACCATTATCAATTACGACATAAACCATAGTTCATTACCTGAATAGTGACTGTGCCAGCTGGGATGGCCGAGCGGTTCCAAACGCTTCAGTCTGGAACCGCGCGACCGCTACGGTCGTAGGTTCGAATCCTGCCTCGGGCATGGATGTTTGTGATGTCCTTAGGTTAGTTAGGTTTAAGTAGTTCTAAGTTCTAGGGGACTGATGACCTCCGATGTTAAGTCCCATAGTGCTCAGAGCCATTTGAACAATAGTGACTGCGGAAATATTCAACAAGACCGTTCCATACGAACAGATAAAGCTACTGCAGCAAATAACTGCAGTTCAACGCTGCTTTAAATCACGTAAACAAAATTAATGTTCCTATACTCGCACAAAATCAATGACCGAAAACACAGTCAAATGCCTAACTTCAGCGAAAAGTTACCGTAATTCCAAATCGTTGGAACTGTTCAAGTATTTACTCCGCGCGGCTGCTCGACTACGCAGACGTTTAACATGATGACAAAAGTATTGAACTACATGAAAAAAAGTAAATTATTTATAAACTACGGCGGACACACATTTTACTCAACACGTAAACGTCACTACAGATATTCTGTTTTAGGTTATGGCATGTTCGGTATGCCTGACACTGGCGATGATGTGGCGCAGACGAATAGCGAAATTCTGCATGACCCGCTGAAGTGTCGGAACATTGATGCTGTCGGTGAACTGAATGGCTGCTCCCAGCTCAGCAGTGGTTTTGGGGTTGTTTCTGTACGGTTCGTCTTTAACATAGCCCCACAAAAAGGAATCGCATGCGTTCAGATCCGGAGAATGTGTCGGCCAATCGAGGCCCATGCCAGTGGCCTCTGGGTACCCCAGAGCCAGAATGCGGTCCCAAAGTGCTCCTCCAGGACGTCAAACACTCTCCTGCTTCGATGGGATCGAGCTCCGTCGTGTATGAACCCACATCTTGTCAAAATTAGGATCACTTTGGATAATGGGAATGCCACCGATTAATATCGCACCGATTATTCCGTAACTGGACACTGCACGCGACACAGTCACCCGTTGAGGGTGAAGAGACCTCTCGATCGCGAAATGTGGATTCTCAGTCCCCTGAATGCGCCAGTTTTGCCTTTTGACGAAAAGTGGGCTTCGTCGCTAAACCAAACCATACTAATTCCCGCCATGCCCCACGGCCAACAGTGCAGTTTGAACGTCCTAACGTAAGCCGTCCAGAAGTTATGTCGATTTTATTTGATATAGTTCAGTAACTGTCACCCTGTATAACTTCACACCAACACCGACCAAAGACAAAAGACCACTGACTAGCAAAAGACACTGTGCGTCCTACCAATCGCCCTTAAATGCTTTGTGACTCGGAAAGTAGAATGCCGCTTTAGCTGTATGGCGTTCCTTTTTATTGGACTCACGACCCGTTTCGTGGCATCACAACCATATCTTCAGGTGATTATCTAGATGAAGACACATATCTATTATATTTACCCTTAATGGGCAAAGTGAGTTAAGACATCGTAATATACTGGCGAGTTTCGATTGCCTCAATGGAGTTAACTAGCACAGTAATTTTAGAACTCTCTTCCTCTCCCCACCCTTCCTCTCCGCTACTCCTTCCCTCATCATTCTGTTCCTTTTTTATTATCTTTTTTAGCGTGTTTCGGCTGTCACAAGTCCTTGTGTACTACACAAGGATTGTTACGTAACGCACCTTCGGATCTTACTAGTGCGCTTGTGCCCCTTTATTTAATTATGTTAATGTACTTTTACTTTTTATCCTTAGGTTAGTACACACATAGGTGCACTAATCTGCCTGGGAAAAATGTTGTTCATTCAATTTTCCGGCCGCTTCGCGTTCACACCTCTTGCCGCGCGCGCTCTCTAGACCAGGGGTCGCCAAACTACGACGAGGTACTTGAATTTGCTTGGTAAAATATAAGGAACACAAGACGTTGCGATACAATTTAAATTTATTATATTTAGAATGATAGGAGACCTCAGTACGTGTGGAGATGTCTGCTGCTATGTGCCTTACATTTACTATGTTCAATGAGCAGGACTCATTTGAAAGAGTTTCGAATTCCAGGCGATATGTTCGTACACTGCATGATACATAGGCAGGTACTCTATGGAAAAGGTTTAGATATTTCTTGTCTACTGAAATCAGTCTTTTCCCGCTGCGAAATTCTTTCGGGGACATGCGATCAATCACCGTCAGTTCGACGCTTTTCTTGAAGAAATTGATCCTGAATTCTGTGACTTGCCTTATACACGGGAGGGATGTGGCTCACTTGCAGCAAAGTCCTGTTTTATTTACGAGCTCCGAAACGATGACACAGATGTTTTTCTCACTGACAAAGATACAGATGACCCATTGCTATCAGATCATAAGCGGCCGTCAAAGTTGTCAATTTTAATCGACATCGCAACCCACGTGAATGAACTGAACTTGAAATTTCAGGGAAAGAATAGCCTCGTCTGTGATCTCTACAGAATCAACGGATTTCGAAGATAGCTGTCATTGTTTGTAGCACAGCTGGAAGGAGAAAATTATTCTCGTTTTCGCAGTTTCAAAGAGTTTTTTGTTACAATCACCGAGGATACCAACCTTTACTTACCGGTACTAAACAAATTATTTGCATTTATAGGAATCATTTTTTGGACAGATTTCAGATCTAGACAGAAATGAGAGCGACATTCTTCTGTTCCAGAACCTTGATGACGTGCCAGGTGAACTAGGTGAACTACAGTTGCAGGTAACTGATTTGCAAGCAAATGACTTGTAGAAAAAAGAGCACAGAGAGGGGAAACGTGTATTTTACCGCAGCTTAGCTACGAAGTTTCCCGCTTGTAGGGCACCAGTGTTTTAGAACAACTTATGGCTGTGCACAAACATTTTCACAAATTTAGTACGTTAAGTCAGCACATCGAACGAGACTAACTGATGAACGTTTGAAAGCAGTTCTCTTGATTGGATGCAGCAATACCAAACCAGACATTGAGCATACCTTGAAATCCGAACGTTGGTTTTCATTTTTTGCTTCTTAGTTTGTGAGATTAGGGTATGTGAATCCAGTATTTGACCTATGACTCGCTTCCACAGTTTATCTTTAGAACTAGTTGCGAGTCATAAAATTGTTTTGACATACCGCCTCTTTAGCGGTGTAGTTTTTACTTTAAATTGATGAAGAGCGGTGAGTCTTCCATATAATCCCAGTGTTCTTCATCTTACGACCTGAGATATGTGAGTACGTGATATTACAGCTACTGGGGACTTATACTGTAGAGTAAGTACAATGGCTATGTGTTTTTATCTAGGTGATCACCTGAAGATGTGGCTATAATGCCACGAATCCGGTCGTGAGTCCAGTAAGAGAGATTGTCATACAGCTGAAGCGGTTTTCTATTTTCAAAGACGCAGTTTCGATGCTGTGGTTGTTCAGACTATATAGTATTTTGCTTTCTGTTTCATTGCACACTACTTAATCCAAGTTAAGTCTATAAATAATTAAAATTCAAATTTACGGATATATGGTCGTAAAACAGAGCAAATTATTGTGGTCATTTCGTAACCGCAAGTTAAAATCTCAACACAGTACTCAACGTTTTTCTTTTCTTTTCTTTTTGAAAGATTTCTTGATGCCTTCAGCTGCCATTATCTTTATTTCATGCACGATTGTACAATTTCAGTCTTAGGCCATTTCCAATTGTCTAAAACGGAAGCATTATACATTGTATACATTAGTGACACTTGTAATATTGATTTAGGAGCAAGTAATACCTGTACATATACTAGGCGCATTATAACTAACTTTATGGGTGACTTTTTAGTAGTAGATTTGTCATGAACATCGTTGCTCCTATAACATCACGTTATGCTCATAAAACAATCTGAGAGGTTCACGCTATTTTAGGAGCACGTAACTTTCGAGCAGTTATTGGAAAGCTCTTACATATAAGGCCCATGTTTTAACCTACTTAACACAAGGAAGATAATTATTTTAGAGAAATTTGTTACTTTACCTGCATATGCTTTTGTTCTCAGTTATATTTAATTATCGTTCATCATTGGTGTAAGTATGACTGTATGTAATTCTTTAAAATAACCTGTAAATATTTGTTCTGTTACTGTGGGAGCACGTCATTTTTGAATAGCTGGTACAAAGATCTTATATATGAAATCTGTCACAGTACTCTAATGAAACGGTACTGAGAACTGCGAGAGTCGAGCAAAAACTGCTTTATGGTTGCGTGATGTTTCGCATTATAGTCATATTTATTAATGATTGTAGCTATAATTTTACATTCTATGTTTCTGTAACGCTTCACCGTAGAACTGATAGAAAGTTGTCTAGGAATTTCCCTTTTTGCACGTATTTTTGCTCATTTAAAACTCTGTCTGACTGATCTTTGAGATGGATGTAAATTTCAATGTCTTCCATCCCATCCATGATTTTTCCTTTCTGTAACCTATGTAATATTTGAAGTGATCCATCTATACTAGGTATTTTGTGGTTAGTGTCTTTTAAGTGTGTGGCAAATGTGGATGGGTTATTGTCGCTTATTGTCGTGTGTTCTTTAAATCGTGTGCTAACTTTTATCCCTGGTTTGTCCAATATAAAATTTTGGGCATTTTTCACAGTTAAATCTGTAGATTGCTGATAGCGAAAACGGTTCTGATTTACGCGGTATGTGTCTCAGTAATCGTTGTAGATTGTTAGTGGTTCTGTAACTGTTGTATAATTTTTCTTATAAAGTCTAATGTACCTACTAGACATGAGCCCATTGCTACCCCATGTTTTTGGAGATAAAATTTGTTCTGGAATGAGAAATAATTGCAGGAAGTGATTAATTGTGTGGACATGTTAGATGTATCGAGTGATAAGAGTATTCCATTTTCTCGTACACGAAATAAGGAGAATGACAGCTGAAGGTATCAAGAAATCTTTCAAAAAACTCATCGCAACTGCGGACCCTATCGCACTGAAAATCATGGAATCACTGCTCAGCCAGGCACAGGATAAAGTACTACTGTATCAACGGATTAAAGTGAAGATATTGAACGCCACAGAGGCAATCAAGTTTAATCAAAAATGGTTCAAATGGTTCTGAGCACTATGGGACTTAACATCTGAGGTCATCAGTCCCCTAGAACTTAGAATTACTTAAGCCTAACTAACCTAAGGACATAACACACATCCATGCCCGCAGCAGGATTCGAACCTGCGACCGTAGTGGTCGCGCGGTTCCAGACTGTAGCGCCTAGAACCGCTCGGCCACACCGGCCAGCCATCAAGTTTAACAAACAGTGTATACGAGACAACATCACACCAAAATATTCCAGGATCAAAAATAGAAACAAATCTAGTGTGGCACAACGTATAGAAAAGCAGTGCGAACGAATTTCGGTGACCAGTGAAATCTGTCGCAGCTGCGGACTCTATCACATTGAAAAGTCAAAGGGTATTAACAATGTCCATGACTGCAAGCCCACATCCGGTTTTGCAACTTAACAAAACTTACGAAACATTGTATCGGAAGAGCGTTCAGTAAGTAATGCAACACATTTATTTTTCTGGAAGCACGATGGTTTCATTCAGGACTGTAACACACCGTATTATTCCCCACTTTTTTGCTACAAAAACCTATTCTTCAACATAATCTACGTTCAATGCGACGGCCTTACGCCACCTTACTGGGAGGGTCTGTATGCCCCCACTGCACCACTCTACTGAACGACGTCGGAGCCAACGTCGTGTTGTATCAACAACCTCCCAGCCACCCAAGTACTGCTTCCTGTGGAGTGCATCCTTCATTGGGCCAAAGTCGGAAGGTGAGCGATCTGTGCTGTACGGTGGATGAGGAAGAACAGTCCAGTGAAGTTTTGTGAGCTCCTCTAGGGTTCCGCAGACTTGTGTGAGGCTTTTCGTTGTCATGTAGAAGGAGAGGTTGTTTGCATTTTTTGCCGACGAACACGCAATTTTCTGACGGTAGCACAATATACATTAGAGCTCCGCTGGTTGATGATGGAGGACTTCAAACAGAATAACCTGTTCAGAGTCCCAGAACACCATCGCCGTGGTTTTACCGACTGAGGGTGCGACTTAGATCTTTTTCTTCGGAGGAGAGGTGGTCTGGCACCACTCCATGCATTGCCATTTTGCTTCCGGTTCGAAGTGATGAACCCATGTTCCATCCGCTGTGACGATGTTCGGCAAATCAGCCTCATAACGCCCAAGCAGTTCCGCACAGTCTTTGCTCTTTATGGTCTTCTGTTAGGCGTCGAGGAACCCATCTGGAGCCGGCCTCTGTGACCGATCGGTTCTAGGCGCTTCCGTCTAGGGCCGCGTGACAGCTAAGGTCGCAGGCTCGAATCCTGCCTCCGGCTTCGATGTGTGTGATGTCCTTAGGTTAGTTAGGTTGAAGTAGTTCTAAGTTCTAGGCGACTGACGACCTCAGATGTTAAGTCCCGTAGTGCTCAGAGCCATTTGAACCATTTGATCCCACATTTGAGTACCCCAACTGGTGGATGAGTCTATGTTTGTCCTATTGGGATTGCCGCGATCGTTCTTTGAATAAAAATATGGAATTTCAGTCTTTGATCGGTATTTTTTTATTTTCAATGGCCGGTTTCAGGCTAGCTGCCCATCTTCGGATTATATATTGCAGTTACAGAGTAACCAGACGGTACAGAACTATCGGTTCGCTGTCACAACTAAAAAGACAGTTCAGTTATGATTGCGAACCAATATTTCTGTACTAAGAGGTTACTTTGTAACTGAAATATATGATCTGAAGATGGGCAGCTAGCCTGAAACCGGTCATTGAAAATAAAAAATAGCGATCAAAGACTGAAATGCCGTATTTTTATGGTGGATGAGTGTCAGCACTATCAGCAGAGACGTCCAGTTTAGCAGCTAGGTGTTTCATTGTGATACGCCGACCTCCTCGAATGAGACTGTCCGCACGTTCCAGTACTGCACGAGCCACAGCTGCGTGCAGCCAGCCGGCACACGGGAGATCTGACAGGTTTGCACGACCTCGTTTCCATGATGACAGACGCCTCGCCCAACGACTCACAGTGCTTTTGTTCACTGTCAGGTCTCAGTAGACATTCTGCAAGTGCCTATGAGTATCTGCGATGCTCTGGATTTCCGCCAAAAGGAACTCAATTACAGTTGTCTGCCTGGAACACACCTCCGTTGCACACACCATTTTAAAGCCTACGTATAGCGCCGCCACTTATCGGAACTTCATGAAACTACAGTCCCTAAGCTTACACACTACTTAACCTAAATTACCCTAAGGACAAACACACAGACCCATGCCCAAGGGAGGACTCGAACCTCCGCCGGGACCAGCCGCTCGGCTATCCCGCGCGGCACGAAATAATAAATTGTGGCTACTCATCCAGTAGGAATGTTAGGTAAGGATCTGAGAAACTCGTGCTGCCTTCATGTTACGTGTAACTGAGGAGGATTAAGGGTTTTCGCACATCTGCTTATCATCTCTTAATATGTTCGTCTGTAACTCTCCATATACATGTCTGATTTGGAACGTAGCTTGTTACGGAGTTTACTGACGTCGTCAGTATGCATCATATGATCAGATTGCTCCATTGGCTTAGTTGTTGTTAATTTTTATAATGTACAATAAATAAAACAATAGTAACTTTCATAATAATCGTCGTAGAATCATGCTTGAAGTCGCTGTACACGAATGATGTTGCTGTATGGAGGGAAGTACCAACGCTAGAAAATTGAACCGAAATCCACGAAAACCTGGTGCAGGGATTGATAATTGGCCCTTGACATTAACAAATGTAATTTATTGCACATAAATGGCAGAAAAATCAATTCTTCTATAATTACATCATTACAGAACAATTGTGGGAAGCAGTCGTACCCATCAGATATCTACATAGGAGTTTGCATACAGATCGAATTGAAGTGGAACGACCACATAAAAGTAACCGCAGCTAAGCTGATATCAGACTGAGAATCGCTGGAAGAATCCTGAGGTAGAGTAATTGGCTCAGGAAGTTGGTAGCTTGGTAGCATAGAAAATCTTCCTTCGACTAATACTTGAATATTTCTAGTCAGTTTGGGATTCGTATCAGATAGGATTAATGGAGGAAACAGAGATCATCTAAAGAAGAGCAGTGAATTTCGTTACGGGTTCACTTAGTAAGCGCGTAAGCGTCACGCAAACCCTCAGCGAGCTCCTCTGGCAGACGGAACAAGAGAGGCATTCTGCATCACGATATGGTTTACTGTTAAAATTCCGAGAGCGTACGTTTCTAGAAGAGTCAGCCAATACATTCCTTTCTCCTACGTATATCTCACAAAAAGACCACGAAGCTAAAATTAGAGAGTTCTAGCTCACACAGAGACTTACCAACAATCGTTTTTCCAGCGAACCACTTGGACTGAAGCAGGAAGGGGGGTAAGAGACAGTGGTACAAAATGTACCCTCCGCCACACACCGCAAGGTTCCTTGTAGAGATGCTTTTGTGATTGTCATTTGCTTTCATCGCTTTGCTCATACTATTTATTTATTAGTACAAACACAGAACTGGCAAGATACGAGAGTGAATCAAAAAGTAAGTTACATTAGCTTGCTGCGAGAACACACTGTGTTTTGTGACCGTGGTCAATGTGTAGAATGCGGCAGTAACCGCTGGCACGTTCGATAGGACGGATACTGTGGTATCTCGTCGTGTTGTGTGTGCAGAGCACTCTAGGTTCAACGGCGCGTCAGCTGGATGTTCAGTCCAAATTGGAGGTGCGTGTGCTATAACGGAGGTTTTCGCAAACGCGATGGGCAGCCCTTCGGGCAATTCGAACACGCGTGCGGTCTAAACGGCCCCTGCACGCCTCAACGTCGCGAACTCGCCCTGTCACAGTAAAGGATGGACACAAGGGCCCTATTCTGTATCGTTCATATCGATCGGTGCGGTAGGTTAGCCTCCGTAGTGACGTCGTTATCAATTCTTTAGCCAAAGTTGCTATTCTGTAAGCTTTTTGAGACCTGTTACCGGTCGGTCTGCCTGCCGATTTTCCAGCTACTGTACTCGAGAGATGGTTAGGTTCCGGTATGATCACTTGTTCGGTTCTGTGTGATTTGTTTACAGTTAGAATTTGTTATTTTAGAAATACTGAGTGGTTTTAGTTTCGGATTGAGTGACAGCATTTTATTGAAGAACCACCTGGATGCATCTCAGGGGAATAGACTGTTTTCCTTTGTTAGAAATACGGTTTGTATTGTTTTTACAGTGAATGATTATAACATCTAAAAACATTTTCAGTCAATATTCCCACAAAATACATGTTAATTTTATGTAATTAAGAGTTCAAAAATCATTAAATTTCAAAAAATGGCTCTGAGCACTATGGGACTTTTTTTTGAGGTCATCAGTCCCCTAGAACTTAGAACTACTTAAACCTAACTAACATATGGACCGAAGCGGTCGCGCGGTTCCAGACTGAAGCGCCGAGAACCACTCGGCCATATCGACCGGCCATTAAATTTCAAGATGTCAGCTCTGCTTACGTATATAACGTGAGTGTTAGCTGCAATTACTAGCGACTTTCCGTACTTTTTGCCGCAAATGGTTTACTTATTAACTATCGAAACGCGTTTACAACTTTTAAGTAACAATGGAAAGGGATTTTGTGTACCTTTCAAAATTTCATGCATTTACGGCTTACACCCCCATTGTTCAGCAACAAAGTCAATCAGTGTACCTCTCCATGAAAATCAGCAAGAACAGAACGTTTACTCCATAGCTGTTGTTTTGGTCAAGTGGCTAAGGCAACAGACTGTCGTGCAATAATGTCACAGGTTCGCATCTGTCTGGGTATAAATCTTCTTTTTTCCTCCTCGCATTTGTAACACATTCCGAGACTTTGTTACTCGTGAAAGTTAAGTATTTTCTGCAATATTTATCGTTATTTACAAGTAAAAGTGCGCTTTCTGAGCAATGAGTATATTCGATTTCGCTACTTCCATATCTTTAAAAAATGAAAGATGAAATTGCTATGATGAAATTGCCATGCATGAAACAACTGACAGTGACATTTATATTTTTTACTGTCTCAACTAATTCATCTGTGACTGAATCCTTAACAACAGTAGACAGAAATGAAAGATCCCTGCCATAATATTTTTATACTGTACTACCACTTATGAAGCGTTTTGATTCATCAGATGCATCTACATCTACATCTACATACATACTCCGCAATCCATCATACGGTGCGTGGCAGAGGGTACCTCGTACAACAACTAGCATCTTCTCTCCCTGTTCCACTCCCAAGCAGTAAAATTGTACTGCAGTCAGCCTCAAATGCTGGTTCTCTAAATTTCCTCAGTAGCGATTCTGCGTTCTGCCTCCTTTCCTCTAGAGACTCCCACCCCAGTTCCTGAAACATTTCCGTAACACTCGCGTGTTGATCAGACCTACCAGTAACAAATCTAACAGCCCGCCTCTGAATTGCTTCTATGTCCTCCCCCAATCAGACCTGATAGGGATCCCAAACGCTCGAGCAGTACTCAAGAATAGGTCGTATTAGTATTTTATAAGCGGTCTCCTTTACAGATGAACCATATCTTCCCAAAATTCTACCAATGAACCGAAGACGATTATCCGCCTTCTCCACAACTGCCATTACATGCTTGTCCCACTTCATATCGCTCTGCAATGTTACGCCCAAGTATTTAATCGACGTGATTGTGTCAAGCGCTACACTACTAATGGAGTACTCAAACATTACAGGATTCTTTTTTCTATTCATCTGCATTAATTTACATTTATCTATATTTTGAGTTAGCTGCCATTCTGTAAACCAATCACAAATCCTGTCCAAGTCATCTTGTATCCTCCTACAGTCACTCAACGACGACACCTTCCCGTACACCACAGCATCATCAGCAAACAGCCGCACATTGCTATCCACCCTATCCAAAAGATCATTTATGTAGATACAAAACAACAGCGGACCTACCACAATTCCCTGGGGCACTCCAGATGATACCCTCACCTCCGATGAACACTCAGCATCGAGGACAACGTACTGGGTTCTATTACTTAAGAAGTCTTCGAGCCACTCACATATTTTGGAATCAATCCCCTATGCTCGTACCTTAGTTAGGAGTCTGAAGTGGGGCACCGAGTCAAACGCTTTCCGGAAGTCAAGGAATATGGCATCCGTCTGATACCCTTCATCCATGGTTCGCAAGATATCATGTGAAAAAAGGGCGAGTTGCGTTTCGCAGGAGCGATGCTTCTTAAAGCCGTGCTGATGCATGGACAGCAACTTCTCTGTCTCAAGGATATTCATTATATTCGAACTGAGAATATGTTCTTAAATCCTGCAACAAAACGATGTTAAGGATATTGGTCTGTAATTTTGAGGATCCGTCCTTCTACCCTTCTTATATACAGGCGTCACCTGCGCTTTTTTCCAGTCGCTCGGGACTTTACGTTGAGCAAGAGATTCGCGATAAATGCAGGCTAAGTAAGGAGCTAATGCAGTAGAGTACTCTCTGTAAAACCGAATTGGAATCCCATCAGGACCTGGCGATTTATTTATTTTCAACCCATTCAGCTGCTTCACAACCCCAGGGATGTCTATCACTATGTCCTCCATACGGGAATCTGTACGAGACTCAAACGGCGGTATGTTTACACGATCCTCCTGCGTGAAAGATTTCTCAAATGCTAAATTTAAAATTTGCTGTCTTCCGTTTCCAGGCCAGACTGATCAGTGAGTGACTGGATGGAAGCCTTCGACCCGCTTACCGATTTTACGTAAGACCAGAATTTCCTTGGGTTTTCAGCAAGATCTTTTGCTAAGGTATGACGGTGGTAGTGGTTTAATGCTTCGCGCATCGCTCTTTTTACAGCAGCACGAATCTCTACTAACTTTTGCCTGTCCTCATTCTCCCGATCTTTCTTGTACTGCGAGTGCAACTGCCTTTGCTTCCTGAGCATTCTCCGAATTGCGCTGTTAAACCACGGTGGGTCTTTTCCGTCCGTAACCCACTTTTTCGGCACATACTTGTCCAATGCGTGATTTACAATGTGTTTAAAATTTGCCCATAATTCTTCCACGTCCTTCGTACCGGAAGTAAATGAAGTCGATTCATTTACTAAGTTGGATGCTAACAACTGGTTATCTGCTCTTTCGAGTAAGAATACTCTCCTAGCCTTCTTGACCGACTTTGTAACTTTCGTAACCATAGCCGTAATGACAACATCATGATCACTAATCCCTGTCCCAACACTGACACCGTCGATGAGGTCTGGTCTGTTCGTGGCTACCAGATCTAAAATATTTCCATTACGCGCTTGCTGTCGATTTAGCTGCTCAAGACAGTTTTCGGATAATGTGTTCAAAAGTAATTCACACGTCGGCTTGTCTGTACCACCTGTAATGAATCCATAGACATCCCAGTCTATACTAGGTAGGTTGAAGTAGCCTCGGACTAACATAGCATGATCTGGGTACTTCTGCGATACAGAATGTAGACTCCCTTTGAATGATTTTAGAATTGTCACGGTGGAACCTGGTGGCCGATAATAACAACCCACAATTAACTTTATTTCCGATTGCCCTGTTAGACGAGTCCAGAGAACTTCACAATCACACTCTACTTCGACCTCAGTAGACACAATATTTTTGTCAACTGCAATGAAGATACCGCCTCTTACAGTGTCTCATCTGTCTTTCCGATACACGTCCCAACCCTCACTAAATATTTCAGAACTTCCTATCTCAGGGTTCAGCCAGGTCTCAGTCCCGAGAATAATTTGCGCGCCACACGCTTCCTGGAGGGCAGTAAATTCAGGAACTTTATTCCGAACATGTTTTGAACTACGACGAACTCTCCACTCGCTCTCGAAAAGGCGATTTTTAAATTTTGATTTTAAGATGCAAGTTGTTGATGTATTGCAATTTATTACGTATTATGAAGCAGGCTACTTCCATTATTTGGATCTCTAGGAGCGAGTTACAACCACGTTCTATATATATTCTTATTCTTTGACACTCCCTTAAATAATTTTTTGGGTGTGTTTGCAGAAGCCGGCCAGAGTGGCCGTGCGCTTCTACGCGCTACAGTCTGGAGCCGAGCGACTGCTACGGTCTCAGGTTCGAATCCTGCCTCGGGCATGGATGTGTGTGATGTCCTTAGGTTAGTTAGGTTTAATTGGTTCTAAGTTCTAGGCGACTGATGACCTCAGAAGTTAAGTCGCATAGTTCTCAGAGCCATTTAAACCATTTTTTTTGTTTGCAGAATGTGGTACTACGCACCACTCATAACTCATATTCTGAAACATATAAATCGAAAAAAGATGTCAATGTGAATGAGAATAAAATGACATATGGCGTGACAATTTACAGAACACAGTCTAGTACCCTATCGTTCTTAAGTGTGCATGGAAACACGTGGTCAGCAAAATTTGAGCACTACTACGTACTCTAAGCACACTTTTCGGTAGTGCGAATAATAGCATGGCTGTGTCAGGTGCTAGCTGCTTCGCGTTCGCGCCGCTATGTGCATTGAAGTGCACATGCGCGTATCTGTGGCTACTTGCTTTTGATTGGTTGGTGCGAGGAGAACTGACAACAGCGCCTCGGTTTGCTAGAACCGTGTGACATCGCTTCTGAAATGATTACAGAATAACGCAGGGGCTCTCCTTCGAAAATAATGCCGCTCGGTGCGCTCGCCTACCGATCCGATCGGCAGAGCGGCCGAAAGATACAGAATAGGGCTCCAGGCGGAGGTACTGACGCTGGCAGAGGCCGCCATTTCCAAGGGACCCATTCGCGTCCGCCACACACGTGACCGGAAAATAGTGCCGTCAGTATTCCGCCGCTGGCCGCTATAAAGGAAGGGTCCAGAACTGCACATGTCAGTTCTTCTGGCTTCAAGAGCCTCTCTTAGACTCCGGGCAGTTGCTACTCACCCCACTGTCTTCAGATGCTCTCAATATCTAGCGTAGGGACTGATGCCGCTGTATTCAGCATTCATTTCCCTTTATGCAGTCAGACTGTATCCACAACAGACTTTTTTGTTCCTATGCTGGTTTTATTCAGGATGGCTTCATCGGACTCAGAATGGGTACTTGCCTATGAAGATCCTAATAGTGTTACTTTGTCAGACTCTGGAATCACCATACTGTCAAGTCTTCATAACCTGTGAGACACTGTAATTGTGACTTTGTTATTATCGTCGAAGCAGACGTTTCTTTCCTTGCTCAATAAAGTGTTATAAACTTAGATCACTGTTTTCCCTGTGTCGATGTGAGCGACACATCAGCATGCAACGATCAGATTTCTGTGGGCTAAACGACTCAAGTGCACTGTTATTCACTGTGATATCAGTGCTGTATATGATGAGGATGCAGTATCTCGCTCAGGTATTGTAAAGTGGTGTAGGAAATTAGACGGCAGATGGCAGACGGCAGACGAGAGACTCACTCACGAATGTCGCCATGGAAAGTCCGCAACGTCCAGTACCGTTGCAAATGTTGACCATGTGGATGTGATCATTAGTGAGGATCGCAGCATAACACCACAGGAAGTTGCCAGCACGCTGAACATTTGGTATGGCAGAGTGTTCTCTATTGTTCACAAGCACCCCAGATACCATAAACTGCGTGCCAGATGGGTCCCACAAATGCTCACCAATGTTCACAAGAGACAACGTTTCTATTCGTCACTGGCATTTTTGGAACGGTATTCTGTGGAGGACAAAGAGTTTCAGCACAGGGAATGAAACGTGGGTCTACCATTTCACCCCTGAAACAAAGAGAACATCGATGGAATGGGTGAACACCACATCACCACAAGGAAAGAAGGTCCAACGTTGAGCAGGAAAAGTGGTGATGACAGTGTTCTTTGACATGGAGGATGTGGTGCACTTGGAATTTATGCTGAAAGACACGACAATCAATTCTGCTTCATATTGGCAAACGTTGCACCGGTAGCGTATGGCAATTCAGAAAAAGCGGCGGGGAAATCTGATCGCCGATGTGATTTTGTTGCACGATAACGCAACACCGCAGTCGGCCCAACAAAGTGGGAGGTATGGCAACATCCTCCATACAGTCCAGGCTTTGCACAATGCGGTTATCATGTGGTCGGTAAGATGAAAGAGGATTAACAATTAAGTCAGTCACATTCTCCCACAGCAAACTGTCATTCTGTCGGAAATAATACTTTCTAATGTAAACATATAGCAAAGTGCTGCCCATTTAAATGATTGTATTTTACTCTAGTTATAAGCTACGTTTATTTTTTTAGTCGCTCTCTATACTATCTAATATATTCTGAAAGCATTGAACATACAATTCACATTATTCTCCTAGAGAAGTTCAAATATTATGGTATCAGAGCTGTTGCTAATAACAGGCTTGCATCAAGTCTGTCTATAGGAATGTCACATCAAGAAACCTGCGAATGTGCATAACGCAACATCATCCTCAGACTGGGAAATATTTTATTACACGTGTACCACAGGAGTCGATACAGGGTTCGCCCTTGTTGCATGTGAATAATTTGCCACTGTATATCTGAGAAGCTGAACTAGTTCTGTTCGAGGGTAATGCAACCACTGTAACCAAGCTCAGTGGAGACTCTTCAACATTTGAAAATGTAAATAAAATTCCCTAGAAAATTGTTAACTGTTTCTGTACGATTGCACTGATATCGAACTTCGCTAAAACACAATGAAGCAATTCTGTACTGACCACACCATTAAAAATAATACAAGACGTGTGATCAACAAATGGAACAGTATCTATTAAATTCTTAGAGTTAATTATGATAAGAAAGTAAACTGTAGATCACATACTATAGATCTTTATAAATGTGTAAGCTCAGCAACTTTCATATTAGACATAAAAGTTTACTTACTTTACCTATGTTATAATAATGTCTTATGAAATTATACTAAGGGGCAGAATTTCATTCAGAAAGCAAATATTGCACAACAGTTCGTGATAAAAATATTTGGTGTCCACTGTAAAACTTCTTGTAGATCGCTCTTTAAATATATAAGCAAACTGACAACAGGCTGACGCTAAATTAACTTCCTTGTGAAGACTGTTGTTGTCAACAATCAACTGTAGATTCAAACAACAGTAACATTTATAAATATAATACTGAAAGGAGAAGTGACTTATATTATCTTCCCTCTGTCTTAGTGTGGCACACGAAGAGGTGAGATATTCAGTCATCAACACACCATCTGTTCTTACAGGTGTATAGGCAGAAGGCAATTTCGTTCTGCCTATAAACCTGTAAGAACAGATGGTGTATAGGCAGAAGGCAATTTCGTTCTGCCTATAAACCTGTAAGAACAGATGGTGACATGAACTGCCGCCAGTCTGTTGAAATAGAACGAAAATGCACTGAAGATGGCTGTTTATAGCCGAAATCTAGGTTTGTAAGAATAATAAAACCTGTTGGAATTGCGACTGATTGCCTCTGCTTCCTTATAGTCTATGGTCGCTGTGCACAACGGTTCCCAATGGAATCAAAGCTAGTTAAGATCTCTCTCTCTCTCTCTCTCTCTCTCTCTCTCTCTCTCTATCTCTCTCTCTCTCTCTCTCTCTCTCCCTCTCTTACTCACTCATACATAAACGCACGCACGCACACACACACCCACCCACCCACCCACACACACACACACACACACACACACACACACACACACACACACACACACACACAAAACAAATATCAAAATATCAAACCACGCACACAACACAAGCAAAACCCGTAAGATAAACACACAGTGACACTTGGCAACATTACAAACTGCAAACATCCCACACATTCAACACACAGTGAAAGGTCAAAGCAAAATGTTGTAATAAATATGGGTGGAAAAACGCCGGAAATCGGCCATCTGTTGTATGGGGAGTGAGTAAACGCATCTCCAGATCACACACATATATTAACAACAATGGATATCCTATGTAACACCGAGTGATGATTTAACCGAGCGAAACTTGTGCTGTAGCAGTTGTTTCTAAGTTGAAGAAAACGAGAACAACATGAGAAAACGTAACATAGTACATAATTGTAACTACTACCTTGATTATATACACTGAAGCGCGAAAGAATCTGTTATAGGAATGCGTAATCAAATACAGAGATATGTAAACAGGCAGAATACGGCGCTGCGGTCGGCAACACCTAAATAGGTTCAAATGGTTCAAATGGCTCTGAGCACTATGCGACTTAACTTCTGAGGTCATCAGTCCCCTAGAACTTAGAACTACTTAAACCTAACTAACCTAAGGACATCACACACATCCATGCCCGAGGCAGGATTCGAACCTGCGACCGTAGCGGTCGTGCGGTTCCAGACTGAAGCGCCTAGAACTGCACGGCCACTCCTGCTGGCACATCTAAACAGGGCAAGTGTCCGGCGCAGTAGTTAGATCAGTTACTGCCGCTACAATGGCAAGTTATCGAGATTTAAGTGGCTTTGAACGTAGTGTACGTAGTGTTATAGTCGGCGGACGAGCAGTGGGACACAGCATCTCCGAGGTAACGATGAAGTGGGGATTTTCCCATAAGACCATTTCACGTGAATCTCAGGAATCCGATAAAATATCAAATCTCCGACATCGCTGCGACTGGAAAAGGATCCTGCAAGAACGGGACCAACGAAGCAGAAGGGAATCGTTCAATGTGACAGAAGTGCAACCCTTCCGTTTAAACACTTCTGCTGGCCACCAAACTCCCCAGGCATGAACATTATTGAGCATACTTGGGATGCCTTGCAACCTGCTGTTGAGAAGAGATCTCCACTCCTCGTACTGTTGCGGATTTGTGGACGGTCCTGCAGTATGCAGCATGGTGTCAGTTCGCTCCAGCATTATTTCAGACATTAGTCGAGTCCATGGCACGTCGTGTTGCGGCGCTTCTGTATACTCGTGGGGGCCCGACACGATATTAGGCAGGTGTACCAGTTTCTTCGGCTCTTCAGTGTATCTATAAAACCAACATGTATTACAAGCCACTGAAGATGCTTCATAAATAAAATAATCGAAACACGTTTGACAAAAAACAAAGTGCCTTTCATCTAGTTGCAAAGACTGAACATACCACCATGGAAATATTTCGTTATTGACATTTTATTCAGGGTATAGAAATGAAACTGGTCTGCAAAATATTTCTGAGACTTATGTGGAAAACTCATGTAGAAAACTGCACAGCGCATAAAACGCTGTGAACCATGATTTAGATGCACTATTATGCACTATTCGGTTGGTGTCACTTGTCTGCGCATGCGGGTCCGCTGCATGCTGAGTTCCGAGTAATTTACTAAATCAATGTCGTGTGAGGGGGGCCTCTCGTCGGGTATACCGTTCGCAGGGTGCAAGTCTTTCGATCTGACGCCAATTCGGCAACTTGCGCGTCGATGGGGATGAAATGATGATGATGACTAGGACAACACAACACCCAGTTACTGAGCGGAGAAAATCTCCGACCCAGCAGGGAAACGAACCCGGACCCTTAGGATTGACATTCTGTCGCGCTGACTACTCAGCTACCGGGGGCGGACAGTAATTCACTGTGTCATTACGCTTGAGTTCGTGATAGCAGACGCGTTCAGTGACCAACTGAATTCAACATAAAATGGTGTTGACGATAAAGCGGCGAGTGTTCATCGTCGAGTTTTACATTAAGCACAATTCGTAGAGAACCTGCGTGAAACTGTTCACGCAAAAATTTCAGCCTGGAAGTGTGGTCAAACTTTCAGCAAAGTCTGCAATGCAAAACTTGGCAGCAGAATAGCGATAAACAGGCTGTGCAGCGAATAAAAACACTAACTGTCCGAAAAGAGTTTGAACATCAGAATGTTCGAGTGAAGGAAATTCTGGAACATAGAGTCAGACGAAATCTCTACGCCGTTTATCTACGCTAGTTTGAGTTAAAAGATCGTCATGTCGAAACATTGCCCGCCGGTGTGGCCGAGCGGTTCTAGGCGCTTCAGTCTGGAACCGCGCGCCCGCTACGGTCGCAGGTTCGAATCCTGCCTCGAGCATGGATGTGTGTGATGTTCTTAGGTTAGTTAGGTTTAAGTAGTTCTAAGTTCTAGGGGACTGATGACCTCAGATGTTAAGTCCCATAGTGCTTAGAGGCATTTCAAACATTTTTTCGAAACATTAACAAAAACAACCTGGATCTGTATCCTTAAGAATTTACTGATGTGCACGAGTTAAAGCGTGCAGACAAACTTTCGTGCTAATAGTTTCCGAGTGAAGTGCAATGAAGACTTTCGGATCCTCAGTTTTCCATTTCTTGTGATGAGGCCTAGTTCAACCTGGCAGTGTATGTGAACTCACAGAAGATGCGCCACTGCATCAGAAGACCTCCATCACTACTTCGAAGAACAGTTACAGTCATATTGGTGTTTGGTATGCAATGTGTGTTGGCATTATAACGCGATTCTTGCGCCAAACTGTTAATGCTCACGGACATGTTCAGAAAATGTTTATGATCAGTATATGGATCAGCTCCCAGTAGATGAACGACTGTAAGAGTATTTTCAGCAAGATGGAGCATCAGCATATGCGCAGACTTGGTAACCTTGTCACAAGAGCGTGAAGCATCCAGTGAGGAGAAGACCATCAACAGAGGCAGTGCAATCTCCTAGCTGTCTGAATCGCCTGATCTCTCTCTCTTTGATTTTGACCTGTGGGGTAAATTGAAGGGTCAGGCATACCCAAATAATCCTCACACAATGTAATGCCCAGAACAGAACACTGGAAACGCTGTTGCTGCGATGCCGCAGGCAGAGCTGGTACACGCGTCTCACGGTTTGAAAAATCGAGCACAGCGCTGCATGTATGCCAACAGAGGCCAGTTCCAACATCTTCTGTGATGTTCATTGGCGAGGGTCAATATTATCATTGCCAGGTTTATTTTGACCATTCTGCATTGTGATATGAAAACAACATCTTCTGCGGAGAGATCTTTTTGTAATCAAAACTGGAAGTGACTGCGTAGCTCTCTTACTGGATAGGCGTTTTATTGTTGCTGTAAGGAGTGATGGGAGATGACTGTTTCATTTTATTATAGGATGTGGATTCACACAATGCCAGCAGTGATGGCTGCCCCACTAGCAACCACTTCCCCACGAACTGTCGTGACACCTGCCCACGGTGTGTGTTGCAGGCTCTGACGAGGACTACTACTCCTGGATGGACCTGGGCCTGGGCTTCCTTGACGACTCCAGCAGCGAGGAGGCAGCCAGGCGAGAGCACAACCTACCTGGCGAGGCGGGCAGCAAACCCCTGGGAAATGGCGAGGTGGTCAACAACTCCCTGGGGACTGGTGAGGTGGCCAACCGAACCCTGGCTCGCCACAGGAGGGCCACGCCCAGTTGGAGTCTAGGTGCGTAGCTAGACAATCACCCCCCCCCCCCTCCCCCTCAGACCACGTTTGCCATAGAAGTGATTCAGTATTTACGATTGTCACTGATTATTAAAGCATCCCTTGCTGCATACAATTGCAGACTCTTCTCTTGAAGTACAATGTTCAACATTTACTAAAGTACATTTCCATTTCTTACATGAATAACTCTTTCGTTCTAATCGATTATGTTGCCTGCGTCAACTGAGGTCAAGAACTGGGGTAGAGTACGTCCATGTTCGGCTCTATATAGACCCCTGTACGATGGCATTGCTGTGCTGAGAGAGAGAGAGAGAGAGAGAGAGAGAGAGAGTGTGTGTGTGTGTGTGTATGTGTGTGTCTTCGTCAGCCTCGCCCACTTCTCGTTGCGGATTGGAGCGATACATCGCTAACATCTGTGGTAGCGATAATTTGCCACGATCTTTAGACGCTACCATCTATTCAGAGAGTGTCTAACAATTATGTCAAAATACACACACTTTCGAGCCTTCACTGAGTCTGTTACTATAGCACCAGACAACATGACACTAGGAAGAAGTGCAGTATCTAAATGGCGATCAAATATTAAAATAAATTACAGAAATGAATGATAAGATACACGACTAGCTGTTAGCCCATAAACGCAAGTCGCCATGGCCAAATGAATACAAAATAGTGCGCTTTTTTATCGCAGGGATATAACAGTGACGTTTCTCTGTCCCAAGTTTTTATTTGACGCAGCACATAGGTTTCCCATTACTGGAGGTGGAATAAACAAGAATACAACCGTTTTGTTTGCATTGATGAAAACTTTAAGCTTTCCATCTGAAGCGTCGACTGTAGTGTGAAAGTTGTGCGACATATTACTCTTCCTTTAATGGAACACATTTGGGGTTCTGTACCTTGCATCAATGAATTTTCGTCTTACAAAACACACCTTCGTTAAAAGCCATCTGATCCCAACAGTCGGCCATTTCGCCTTGCCAGTGCTAAATTACGGCAGCAAGATCGCGTGTCCATCTTGCACACTAATAACAAATCACGATTAGCCTTACACCCCTGGGTGCTCCAGTAAGAGAGGACGAGTCGACAAGATTGAAACGAGTGTAGCGCAAGAGTTCTCGTTATGTAGCCTGCACAGGATACGGTGGCCGATGTGCACTGACCAATTTACGTCCAAAACGCTGGGCGAGTTCATTGGTTTGTTCAGAAGGGGACGTCGACAGTGCCTGTAACTTTTCAGCCGGTCGGCGATCGGCGATGACAGGGTCGAGGCGCACACCCTGTAGATTTTCTCATCATTTCATGCTGTATGCCTGCCGAGAGTCGAATCCAGGAGTTTAGTATCGGGGAAAAGGTGGGGGGCGTCTGAGCTCACAGAAATATTGTGTCACTGTGCCGTCTCCAAACTCTCCAGAGTAAACGAAGTTTTTTCTTAATTATCTGGTGTAGTTCTGGGAGAGGGAAGCCTGCGGTCCCAACCCCCCTCTACCCCCCCCCCCCCCACCCTGGATTCGCCTTCTGTGTCTCCCAGTGCATCACTCAGCGAAGGGTATCTAACCAAAGGTGGTGTGATTCTTGAGTTTCTCCCGGCGTATTTGATAGTCAAAATATCCACGGGTGTGCTGCCGGTCTATAGTGTCCAACGGGCACAATATTTCGGCGGTCATACATGTCGCCATCATCAGGTGAACTGACGGACTGAGCTCCTGTGAACGTGCCGGCACGGAGATCCGTACGCTATGGCTGCTCAGAGGGAACTGGGTTCGGTCGCGGCGGCGGCCGATTTAAATACCCTCCGCCGCGGCGCGCTCCCTCCGCCGTCCGCGCCCCGCGCCACGGTCGCGCGGTGGAACAGATTGCGACGGCGTCTGAGATGACGTCGGAGTGATGGCTCTGTCCGCCGTGATTTTCCGACAAAATCACGCCATGGAATATGACCGCACGAGGATTCTGGTACAGACGTCGAGATACTGGGACAGCGTTGTTAGAGAGGCCATCGAAATTCGCACCAATGACGACCTCATAAACTGTGACTGTGGCTATAATCTTAGCAAGGCTTGGGAACCAGCGATCGGGTTAATCAAGAGTAAATCGAGCAAACGTATAGTTGTGACGATCACGGCGGACAGAGCCATCACTCCGACGTCATCTCAGACGCCGTCGCAATCTGTTCCACCGCGCGACCGTGGCGCGGGACGCGGACGGCGGAGGGAGCGCGCCACGGGCGGAGGGTATTTAAATCGGCCGCCGCTGCAACCGAACCCAGTTCCCTCTGAGCAGCCATAGCGTACGGATCTCCGTGCCGGCACGTTCACAGGAGCTCAGTCCGTTAGTTCACCTGATGATGGCGACATGTATGATCGCCGAAATATTGTGCCCGTTGGACACTATAGACCGGCAGCACACCCGTGGAAATTTTGACTAAAGGTGGTGTGTTATTGCCCTAATCACACATTTAAATCTTTCACATTCAAAACGATCACTTTGCTAGTGATTTCAACCACAAGCTGTTCTTCTGTGATACTATATCAGACTGCTGTTTTATGAGTCTAAGGACATTAAAGGGAGGCAGTAATTGAAAAGAGAGTGTGAAAGTTATTGAACTTGTGCGTTGAGTAAGCAAAAATTTGAAAAGGTGATTAAAGTTCAGGGAGACGAAAGAATGACTTTAAGGTTTCCTCACGAAATTGGACTCTATATACTGAACGGCTAAAACAATCACCCGTTCACTCAGTCCCAGTTGCAGCTTGACTAACAGCTTCCAATGGCAACAAAAACTTGGTTTTCAATATCTAATGTAACTATTATTGACCGAAATTAAAAACTTAAGATGCAGTCGTAGCCTACTCGTTAAGTAATGTGATCTTAGGTTAAAAGTTATGATGCGGTCATTGTGTACTCATTAAATGACATAATCTTATGTTGGAGGCTTAACACACTGAGACAGGTATTGCGGGTATCTACTGTACAGCTGTGTTCTGGGGTGCAGATACCCAGGCTATATTCATCCAGTATCTGAGAATGAGAGCAGTTTCCAACAAACTTTATGCACAATTTCAAACCTTTACGAAACTTTTTCTCGCTGATACCCCACAAATTGACGAAAGGCAAAAATTTTATTACGTACTACTTTTCCACTGCTCATGCAGTAAAACTGCAGCATCAAGTGTAAGCGAGAACGTCTTCTTTTAAAGTGGAAATAAGTAAAGTACTGTATATTACCATTCTCTCCCTTATAGCTTACCCCTATTTTTCTCAGGATTTCGAACTTCTTGCACCATATTACATTGTAGAACACTTACACCAGATAGACAATTCCTATGAACGTTTCTTGATTTTTTGACTCTTGCCTCCTGTGCCAATCACAATGTCAGAACTTCCTTTCCCTTTCCTAAAGCCAAACTGATCGTCATCCAACATATCCTCAGTTTTTTTTTTCATTCTTCTGCATATTATTCTTGTCAGCAACTTCAGTGTATGGGCTGTTAAACTGATTGTGGGATAATTCTCGCATTTGTCTGCCCTTGCAGTATACGGAATTGTGTGGATGATGAAGTCTCAGGGTATATCGCTAGTTTCATACAGTTTACACAGCAGCGTGAATTATCCTTTTGTTACCACATCCCCAACGATTTTAGATATTCCGATGGAATGTTATCGATCCCTTCTGCCTTATTTCCTCTCTAAGTCCTCCAAAGCTCTTCTAAACTCTGATTCTAATATTGGATCCCTTCTCAACCTCCCTGTCCATTCCTGTTTCATCTTCTGTAACGTCATCATGCAAGTCATTTGCCGCACAATGGCCTTCAGTGTACTCTTTCCAGCTGTCCGCTCTCTTCGCTGCATCTTTCTTTCTTTTCTTTTTTTTGCTTGTGCTTTTTCCCACAACGACGCAGTGTTGGCATGGTTAACCGGATTTGACAAGGTTAATTGAAGGGGTGACCAGATGCCCTTCCTGCCGCTACTCTGTACCCCCCCCCCCCCCCCTGGGACAGAATGAGTGTACCCCAACTGTCTGTGTCTAGTGTAATCCATGGAATAGTGCGAATGTGGTCAGACGTCTGCGAGCCATGTAACTGAGGTGGGACCTGGGGACCAGCCCAGTATTCACCTAGTGGGATGTGGAAAACCGCCTAAAAACCACATCCAGGCTGTCCGGCACACCAGCCGCCATCGTTAAGCCGCCGGGAGGATTCGATCTGGGGCCAGCGCGCCTACCCGAGTCCACGAAGCAGCGCATTGGCGCTCTCGGCTAACGTGGCGGGTGCTCTCTTCTCTGTATATAAGAGTGGAATTCCCATTATACTCTTAATTTTACCGACCTTGCTTTTAATTTCACCAAAGTTTGTTTTTACTTATCTATATGCTGAGACTGTCCTTCCGACAAGTCTTTCTTTTTCGATTTCTTCCACTTTTTTATGTAGCCGTTTCGCCCTGCACTTCGTATTTATGTCGTTCCTGAGTGATATATATTTCTATATTCCTGAATTGCCCTGAACATTCTAGAATTTAAATGATAATTAATTGAAACTCTCAGCTGCCGACAGGTGTTGCTGAAATACCTCGATGGGGACAGCTGAAAATGTGTGCCCCCACTGGGACTCGAACCCAGGATCTCCTGCTTACATGGCAGACGCTCTATCCATCCGAGCCACCGTGGACACAGATGAACAGCGCGTCTGCAGGGACTTATCTCTGGCACGCCTCTCGTGAGACCCACATTCCCAACTTATTGTCCCACATTCCCAACTGTCCACAATCTACATACGTAATGTTCCTAATAGATGTTTGCCCATCCACTCATTACTCGCGCGCACTGAGGTATGAATCCCGCAAGAGTTTGCGCAACCTGTGCGAATTCGCACAGACGAAGGTCTTTAACTATATAGCCGGCCGCGGTGGCCGAACGGTTCTAGGTGCTTCAGTCTGGAACCGCGCGACTGCTACGGTCGCAGGTTCGAATCCTGCCTCGGGCATGGATGTGTGTGATGTCTTTAGGTTAGTTAGGTTTAAGTAGTTCTAAGTTCTAGGGGGCTAATGACCTTAGACGTTAAGTCCCATAGTGCTCAGAGCCATTTGAACCACTTTTAACTATATATGAAGATAGTAACTGTTCTCGAAAGAACAGATATCATTGTTGACCGCGCGAGTAATGAGTCGATGGGCAAATATCTATTAGGAACATTACCTATGTAGATTGTGGACAGTTGGGAATGTGGGTCGCACGAGAAGCGTGCAAGGGATAAGTCCCTGAAGTCACGCTATTCATCTGTGTCCTCGGTGGCTCAGATGGATAGAGCGTCTGCCATGTAAGCAGGAGATCCTGGGTTCGAGTTCCGGTCGAGGCACACATTTTCAGCTGTCCCCATCGAGGTATATCAACAACACCTGTCGGCAGCTGAGAATTTCAATTAATTTACTTCTAGAGTAGCTGCACGGTCAACAATGGTATCTGTTCTTTCGAGAACAGTTACTATCTTCGTATATTCTAGTATTTCCTTCTTTAGTCGACCAACTGAAGTATTTCTTGTCTTACCCATGGTTTCTCCGCAGTTACCTTTGTTGTACCTGCGTTTTTCTCTTCAACTTCCGTGATTGCCCTTTTTAAAAAAGTTCATTCCTCTTCAACTGAATTTGCTACTGAATTATTTAATATCGCAGTATCCATAGGCTCAGAGAACTTCAAGAGTATCTCTCCATTCCTTAATACTTCCGTATCGCACTTTCTTTGCGTTGATTCTTCCTGACTAGTCTGTTAGACTTCAGCCTAATCTTCATCATTAGCACAAAAAAATGGTTCAAATGGCTCTGAGCACTATGGGACTTAACATCTGTGGTCATCAGTCCCCTAGAACTTAGAACTACTTAAACCTAACTAACCGAAGGACATCACACACATCCATGCCCGAGGCAGCATTCGAACCTGCGACCGTAGCGGACACGCGGTTCCAGACAGAAGCGCCTAGAACCGCTCGGCCACACCGGCTGGCCATCATTAGCAAATTGTGATCTGAGTCTATATGTGCCCTGGGCACGCCTTATAATCCAACATCTTATTTCTGAATCTGTGTGTCCTCGGAGTCTTTCGCGATGGCGAACATGAATAAAACGTTTTCGGTTTTCAAGCCGCGTCAATTCGAATCAAATCCTCGAGCTTTCGATGACCATCCCCGCCATCGTCGTTAGGAGTTATTCTTCGGAATCTCTGCCTGACCATGATGTAATCTAACTGAAATCTTGCTGAACCTCCCGGCCTTTTCCAGGTATAACTCCTCTTGTGATTCTTGAACGAAGTAACGCTATTACCACCTGAAATTTATTGCAGAACTCAATTAGTCTTTCTCCTCTCTCATTCCTAGTACGAAACCTATATTCTACCATAACCTTTTTGTACTCCTTCTCCAACAACCGCATTCCAATTCCCCATGAATGCTAGATTTTCGTCTCCCTTTGCGTAATGAATTACCCGTTCTATATCCTCATATACCTTTTCTAGTTTTTCATCTTCTGCTTGCGAAGTCGGCTTGTATACCTGAACTATCGTTGTCGGTGTTGGTTTACTGTCGATTCTGATAAGAACAAGCCTATCACTGAACTGTTCACAGTAACACGCTCTGTACACTACCTTCCTATTCATAACGAATCCTACTCCCTTTATACCATTTTCTGCTGCTGTTGATATTACTGACCAGAAATCCTTGTCTTCTTTCGATTTCACTTCACTGACCCCCACTATATCTAGACTGAGCCTCAGCACTTACCTTTTCACAATTTTTTAGCTTCCCTACCATGTTCAAACTTCTTACATTCCACGCCCCGGCTCGTAGAACATTATCCTTTCGTTGGTTATTCTATTTTTCTTTCTCATAGTCACCTCCCGTGTGCCCATCTACTCCTGGAGATCCGGGGACTAGTCCGGAACCTTTTGCCAATGGAGAGATCATCATGACACTTTTTCAATGACAGACCACATGTCCTGTGGATACACTTTATGTGTCTTTAATGCAGTGGTTTCCGCTGACTTCTGCATCTTCACCCCCGTTGATCATTGCTGATTATTCCGTCTTGTAGGGCTAGTTTCCAACCACAAGGACGAGAGAGTGCCCTGAACCGCCGTCCGCACCCCTGCCCTCTTCGACAAGTTCGTTGGCAGAGCGAGGGTGACTTCTTATGCCGGATGTTTTCGGCCGCCATTGCTGATAAGTTTGATTCAAAATTTAGGCGGTGGTGGGATTCGAAAGCAGGACCGAGGTCGTTTCGGTTACTAATCAAAGAAGCTATCCTCTTTTTTCCTATTTTATTCGTTGCATTTGTTTTTGACGGACGTCATTTGACACCTGTTCAAGCTAATCGTTGATTCTTTCATTCATTTTTTTTCATTTTTTAGTACAGAGAGCAGCCAGGTCTTTGGCCGAACATGTTGACGTATCGTGCTGGTCCCCTAGGCGATTTAGGCTTCTGTACTAAGAACGCAATACTCTCCTTCTGCTTTTATAATGGTGTCTCATGGCGTTTAGTGGTCAGCTCTGCAAATATATAGGGGCGTCCAGATACTGTTGATCAGATAGTGTATATTACAAAACGCAATGTCAATACACGTCCTCCACCATTTCTCAACTGACTCCCTCATCCAATTCCTTCATCGCCTCCTATGACAGCATTGTAGGAATTTCCGTTTTACTCGCAAGTTAACCAGTTCCGCCAACTTCTTGTGCCCTTGACAAATGACTGTGTCTTCCATTCGATCCGACCGGAATCCAATTACGGTTCTATCGGAAGTTCACTGTTCACTGGATGCACTAAGCAGCGCTATACGATGATGCTGTATTAGGCACGGTCCTATATATGGCGGTATTCCCTTATCGATGTACAATATCTGAACTGACGCATACACCGAGTTATAGTGGAGTCTACAGCTTATCGTTGTGACACATCACCCCTTTACTTAGCTACTTAAATAAAATTGATCGCTTTCAGCTGCCTTCGATACCAACCCTACCAACACCGATAACTGTAAACAAATTGTTGAGCCGTTGAGACAAGGTTCAAATGGTTCAAATGGCTCTGAGCACTATGGGACTCAACTTCTGAGGTCGTTAGTCCCCTAGAACTTAGAACTAGTTAAACCTAACTAACCTAAGGACATCACACACATCCATGCCCAAGGCAGGATTCGAACCTGCGACCGTAGCGGTCTCGCGGTTCCAGACTGCAGCGCCTAGAACCGCGCGGCGACTTCGGCCGGCGGTGAGACAAGGGTAATTCACTATCTGCGACTCATCAGGCCTCGCTGACTGCCCGTTTCCCGAAGAGCCAGCAACCGTTCAAGGGATAGGTGAACGATAGGGATATCAACGCCGGAAAATGCACAAGAGTAAATCAAATCAAATGAACACTTTTCCGTTCACTTATATCTGGCACACACAAATATTACAGAGAACACTGGAATACGGTGACAACATGAAGTAACTCAAATACTATTTATTTTTCCTCCTCAGTTGCATATTTTTAATGAGATTACATGTTTCGATCACTCTGGGTCATCTTCAGATCTGAGTAGTTGCGTCAGCAACCCATCTTGTCTACTCAGAATCACATATCAGAGTACAGATATATGGTTCTTAGTAGGCAAGACGGGTTACTGTCGCAACTATATAGATCTGAAGATGATACAGAGTTATCGAAACACATATGTAAATTAAAAATATGCAGCTGAGATGGAACAGTAAACGGGAATTATCTTAAATACCTGAAATACTTTAAAGAAAGGAAAACTAGATACTTACAATGATACGTCAATATATATATATATATATATATATATATATATATATATATATATATATATATATATTAAATTTAAAATGAAAGTTACACTGTTACTTTAATGCCCAGAAATTCCTGCCTTCGTATCTTAATTTAAGTAGTCCGCTAAAACTTCACAGTCTCAGTAATAGCCTTAGTAACGCATATATTCTCCTGGAAACTAATTATAGTAAGAGAAAAGTTCTGATCCTCTTCTCATCTACTGAACAGAGTTGCTTCCACCCACTCGGAAACTAACTACAACGAATCCGGCTCAACACGCGCCTTGAGTGATGCGGATTGCATCTCTCCCCTTTCCACCACTCCAGGTAGAACTTCCAGCCTCTTCCATCGTGTAGCGTAGATGTGACCAGAACTAGTTGTTACGTAGGGAAGCATGCTACATGCGAATTTTGAATGCACTGCTGGTAGCAGCGCACCTTCCTTCCAGTAGACGGTGGCACCTGGTGCAGAGGTCTGCCAATCATTCCCGGGTGGACTGTCAGTAACAGAGAGCCCATGAGGTGAAACATTGTTTCTCAGTCTGTTTCTGATTTTCATCTTCTCAGAGTTCTTATTTAGTAGTAAAACAGCCTTTCTGTAAATGAGTGCAAGTCCTGTATCACGTGGAAGTCTTAATTTAAGGTGAGTGAAAAAACGTTTAAAATTTCTGTTCAATTGAAAATTGATGCTTATCTGTAACGGAATATGAAGCGGCAGTGCACGGGGCAATTCGTCACAATTTCGTTGGAAAAATTTGTGGTAAGGGCTTATGAGACAAAACCGATGAGATCTTCGTTTCCTAAGCTTACACGCTGTTTAATCTAACTTAAACTAACTTACGCTAAGGACGACACACACACTCATGCCCGATGAGGGACTCGAACCTCCGACAGGGGAAGCCGCGCGGACCGTGACAAGAGGCCTCAGACCGAGCGGTTATCCCGCGCAGCACAATTTCGTTGGGGCTGGATGTTACGGTGTAACAACCTGCTCCGTGTCGGTTGCAGTTTCTAATGATCTATTTTCCTTGTAAACACAACATGGAAAATTACAAAAAGAAGGGAAACGGAGGCACAACGCCCGAAGAAACATACAGCAAAGTGGCAAAAGCGGTACTGGCAGATTAACAGTCATTGTAAAAAGAATACAGGGTTTTCCATAATATTGACAACAAATTACATGCAAGAGAAAAACAACAATGCATAATACAAAACTATACCATTTTTATTAATGGTATAGTTTTGTAACGACTTACTGCAGCCATAGTAACAACATGGTATATTGCGCATGACCAGAAATAATGTCAAGTCACTGATATTCCTAATAGGTAAGGGAAAAAAATGCAGTGAATCTATAATCGTGTTGCTACATTAAGAGGTATTTTGCATTAACATAGCTCTAAAACATTGCTGTACAAACAGTATTGAAAAAATAGTAACAGCTAGCCCAGGTTTCCCCTACCCAGTGATGCCTCAGTATCTCTCGTCCTACTCGTCACTCAGCAGACCACCATCGGGCAGCCAGCACCAACCTAACCCCGTCTGACTCTGTTCCTTTCCACCTCCTGTACCACAACACACTCTCTTGATCTTGTCAACCTCTTGACTGATTGTCTCATACACATCCATAGGGACGAGTAGCGTTGTTCACTCGGCTCCCTTCCATCCGGCCACTTTTCCTTGCACTTTTCCAGGTGAATTTTCCGGTTTATCTGTGGTCTGAAAACGATAAATATTCGCTTTAATAGGAATGTAACACTTTGTAGCTACTGATCCATATCCATTCGGTGCTTGGAAGTAGCCTTAGAGTTCACGAAGCCTTTATGGTTCCATAAACAACTCCAGACGTCTCATAGACTTTGTAGCACATAATGATCCGGCTAACTTTGTTGTGTCCGGCATTACGCAGCCTCTTATATCTGAGCAAGTGCGAGGGGCGTAAATAGGGAGTGCTTCCCTTTTTTTTCTCCGGCTGTTCCGATCGATCCGGCCGAGGTGGCCGAGCGGTTCTAGGCGCTACAGTCTGGAACCGCGCGACCGCTACGGTCGCAGGTTCGAATCCTGCCTCGGGGATGGACGTGTGTGATGTCCTTAGTTTAATTAGGTTTAAGTAGTTCTAAGTTCTAGGGGACTGATGACCTCAGAAGTTAAGTCCCATAGTGCTCAGAGCCATTTGAACCATTTTTTTGTTCCGGTCGAAAAAGGCGGAATTTATTGTGGGATATCGTGGAATACTCTCACTTCAGACCCTATAGTTTCATGAAGTTCCGATAGGTGATGGGGCTACACTACACATACTCTTCAAAATGGCGTCTGTAACGGAGGTGCTGTACATACTTGCAGAATGTCTACGTAGACCTGGCAGTGAACAAAAGCACGGTGAGTCGTTGGGCGAGGCTTCTGGCATCGCGCAAACCTGCCTGATTTCCCATCTGCTGGCTAGACACACACAGCTGGGCAGTCTCATTGTAGGTGATCTACGGATCGCAATCAAACACACTTCGCCGCGTGGAGTGGCCGCGCGGTCTGGGGCGCCATGCCACGGATTGCATGGCCCCTACCTCTGGAGGTTCGAGTCCTCCCTTGGGCATGGGTGTGTGTGTTGTTCTTAGCATAAGTCAGTTTAAGTAGTGTGTAAGTATAGGGACCGATGACCTCAGCAGTTTGGTTCCTTAGGAATTCTCACAACACACACACACACACACACACACACACACACTCTTCTCCTTCTCCATAACAACGCACGTCCTTAGACAGGTCTGCACACCCGAGAGGTGCTCACTAAACTGCCCTGGACTGTTCTTCCTTTCCACCCTACAGCCCAGCTCTCTCATCTTCTGGCTTCCGCCTGTTTCTCCCAATGAAGGATGAACTCGGCCGGAAGCAGTGGATGATGGGGAGGTTATTGATACATCAACACGTTGGCTCCGACGTCGACCAGTAGAGTGGTATCATGTGGGCAACCAGGCCCTCCCAGTAAGATGGCGTAAAGTCATCACGTTGAACGCAGATTATTTTGAAAAATAGCCACAAGGGTGGGGAATAATATGGTGGATTGGAATCTTCAATAACACCAAGCTGCTTCCACAAAAAAATATTGCTTTGCTTCCTGCTCGTCGGTTAACCTGCCTTCTGGCTTCCCAGTGATGAGGTTCAATCCCCATTTGATGGCTCTCGATCTTCCACCATTATCAAGTCTATCAACATGAGGTGGCAAATATGAGGTAGCCAAGGAGGTGAAACATGGGTTCTACTATGCCAAGATTGCTTGGTAGCTACAACAGGAAAACACAACTAATTAGCAGGAGTACAAAATAAGAAAGTACACTATTGGCCATTAAAATAGCTACACCAAGAACAAACGCAGATGAAAAACGGGTATTCATTCGACAAATATATTATAGTGGAACTGACATGTGATTACATTTCCACGCAATTTGGTTGCATAGATCCTGAGAAATCAGCACCCCGGACAACCACATCTGGCTGTAATAACGGCCTTGATACGCCTGGGCATTGTGTCAAACAGAGCCTGGATGGCGTGTACAGGTACTGCTACCCATGCAGCTTCAACACGATACCACAGTTCATCAAGAGTAGTGACTGGTGTATTGTGACGAGCCAGTTGCTCGGCCACCATTGACCAGACGTTTTCAGTTGGTGAGAGATCTGGAGAATGTGCTGGCCAGGGCAGCAGTCGAACATTTTCTGTATCCAAAAAGGACCTGAAACATGCGGTCGTGCATTATCCTGCTGAAATGTAGGGTTTCGCAGGCATCGAAGGAAGGGTAGAGCCATGGGTCGTAACACATCTGAAATGTAACGTCCACTGTTCAAAGTGCCGTCAATGCGAACAAGAGGTGACCGAGACGTGTAACCAATGGCACCCCATACCATCACGCCGGGTGATACGCCACTATTGCGATGACGAATACACGCTTCCAATGTGCGTCCACCGCGATGTCGCCAAACACGGATGCGACCATCACGATGCTGTAAACAGAACCTGGATTCATCCGAACAAATGAAGTTTTGCCATTCGTGCACCCAGGTTCGTCGTTGAGTACACCATCGCAGGCGCTCCTGTCTGTGATGCAACGTCAAGGGTAACCGCAGCCACGGTCACCGAGCTGATACTCCATGCTGCTGCAAACGTCGTCGAACTGTTCGTATAGCTGGTTGTTGTCTTGCAAACGTCCCCATCTGTTGACTCAGGGATCGAGACGTGGCTGCACGATCCGTTGCAGCCATGCAGATAAGATGCCTGTCATCTCGAGTGTTAGTGATACGAGGCCGTTGGGATCCAGCACTGTAGTGGGACGCGAAATTGAAGCGTCACCCATCCACCAGTTCAGCCCAGTTTGCAGGTGAATATAAGTTTAATTTAGTGTTTTGTTTATGTATTTTATAATATTTGTAATTGTTGTGAAATATCTAAAGTTTTGTATTTATTTTTATGTTTCATGTACGGGGAGGGCGGCGCAACGAACGGAGACAGCATCTTCACTGCCGGGACCAGAGAGAAAATTGCTGGCCACTATACGTCGCGGGTCGACAGCCAAAGAGTAACAGAAGATCCTGAAACCGAGTTGTTGCGTCGTGCTTCTAAAAACTGAAAAAATAAGAATTTGTAATGTTTCTACAACAATGACGTCATAGAGAGTTTAATCATGTTGTAAATGTTCAGTCCTATCTCGTCAAGGCTCAGGTTCACGTCTATATGTACGAAGATAATAAACTAGTGGATGCTACTAAAGTTTAACTACGTGTTCCGAGAATTTATTTATGAAGAATTATGTTAATGAATTAAATTTATTTGACAAGATTATTAATTTTGACAACGTTCATCGCGAGTCTGAGTTCTGAAAGTTTATTCAATGTGGTTCTAATATTTATTAAAGCAGATAACTTGCATTAATATAATTTCCGAGAAGAAACAAATTGAAAACAGTTTGCGCAAACCAATTGGACTGAGTGACGTAATTCTGCGCATACTATCAAATGATGATGTTTTAATTACAGTTTCGATCAAGAACCATTAAGAGACAATTTTAAAAAGAATTTAAATAATTTTGAAGTGAGTTGTAACTGACGTAGGTGACGAAGTCTGCACTTGGTCATATGTCCAAAAAAAATCATTTATACAAAACTTACGTCGTTACACTACACACGGCGTTCCGTATTACCCTCCTGAACCCACCGATTTCATATTCTGCTAACAGTCATTGGATCTCGACCAACGCGAGCAGCAATGTCGCGATACGATAAACCGCAATCGTGATAGGCTACAATCCGACCTTTATCAGAGTCGGAAACGTGATGGTACGCATTTCTCCTCCTTATACGAGGCATCACAACATCGTTTCACCAGGCAACGCCGGTCAACTGCTGTTTGTGTATGAGAAATCGGTTGGAAACTTTCCTCATGTCAACACGTTGTAGGTGTCGCCACCGGTGCCAATCTTGTGTGAATGCTGTGAAAAGCTAATCATTTGCATATCTCAGCATCTTATTCCTGCCGCTTAAATTTCGCGTCTGCAGCACGCCATCTTCGTGGTGTAGCAATTTTAATGGCCAGTAGTGTATTTATTACTTAACTTTGCTGTAGTCCATGATCAGTTGGTTGACGCGACTAGACTAAGCGTCTGTAGAATGACATAATTTACAAGTCACAACCTTGCAGTGACGACTGAATCTTTCGTAATCTTGAATGTCGAATCCGGTGAATTTGAAGACTAACTTGGTAATGACTGCAAAGACTTGACGGTAGCAATGACTTAGCTGCAGACGATGACTATCATCGGCGCTGGCTGACCACTGAGCGCGGCTACGACCTGTAGACTGGCTCAACTGCACTACTCTCCGGCTGCACATGAAAGGGCCCAGCGGCGCCTCGCGGCGAGCATAAGTACTGCGACTGGCAGTGTACCTTTGGCTAACACAGCCGTTCTTCTGTTCCGTTTATCGAGGGAATCGCGTCCGGCGGATCGATTTCTCAGGCGGCGGTGCGGTCGTATGACTGACGACATCACACCATTCTTTCGTTGGAGACCATTATCCAGTGATATTCTGCTTGCGCCTAAGGTAGTAGGGTTCCGGCATTTCCCAATTATGCAAAGACTGCCTTGTACTGAGCCTATTTTTGGATTAAAGCCTCACTAAATGAACTTTTTGAACATGAGCTACGGACCATGGTATAGGTTGCAATTTCTAATACATGTAACTAATTGCCAGAGCTAAAAGAATTTACAGGTGACAGAAAAAAATCCCAAACCAAGTTGGGCTTCAATCATTATGGACATTTTAGAACCCGTGACTGTTAATTGAATGTAAATACATAAAACTGCAACCAGTCACTTTTCTGAATATTATTTATTATTGCATGAACCCGGTTTCGAACCTTTTCAGGTTCATCTTCAGATGGTATTCTGGATGTTACATCATTATTCCTAGCATTATGCTGGGTGCTGGCTTGCGACAGTATGCGCGGCTTTTCTCGTTAGTGTCCCATGTGTCTGCTTCCATCTGTCTGAAGAAGAACCTGAAAAGGCTCGAAAACCGGCTCATCGAATAATAAATACTGAAAAAAGGACTGGTTGCAGTTTTATGTATTAACATTACCTTAGGTTTTGTTGCCTGTTAGTTACACAATGAGCCCCCGAACAACTAGAAGATACAAAAAGTAAACTCGCAATGTCGTCAGTCACCAAACATCCGTGAAAAGGATGTCTTTGTACAAGCAAGCACCGTTATAGGGCAGTGTGTCTTCAGTTGGTACTCAGACAGCTCGGTATTTTTTTACTGTGTTGTACTTAAGACTGTGGTTACTAAGAAGTACAGAGATAGTATCTTTGATGATTATGTGTGTTATTACGGCGGTGCAGTAGGTGACGATTTAAACTCACATGACGACAGCGATCGATGGTAATGGGCTAGGGCAGAGGACGAATATCTTCGGCAGTCAACAGTGCTACAAACGCAGAAAACAAACTGTTTCTCTTGCGAAATCGAGCAGCTGTTAGCGAGAAATGGCCTTCTTGCATTTTCGCAGGCCTCCGTGACTTTAAGGTGACAGTGATTATCGGAAAGTGACGTCCGAGATTGACAGAAGATAAGGCCTTCAGAAGAAATATCAACAACGTTAACATCGGCAAGTCGTGAAGCAGCCTTATATCTGACAGGGAAAAACACTGCACGCGCCTTCTCGCGTTCACTGCTAATGTCATTTCTCTGTCTCATTATCATCAGCACCTCTGTGAAATATTAGTGCAGCTGTCTTGTTGTCTGCACTCCCGAAGAATTACTGGAAAGACAGGTACATATTTTCAAAATTTGTAAACATCAATTTAGTTGCACTGGTCCAACAGAAACTCTTCGGCGCTAATCAGACTCGCCGTTCGGCCTGAAGAAAGAAGCATGACGCTGTTTATTCTTCAGTGATGCAACAAAACCATTTTACTTTTTCATTGAATAATTTTACGTTGTATGATGTTCATCATAGGACTTCACTATCGAATTCTTCTCGGGAAGTCAGTCGAGCAATTCGTCTGCTTCGGAGTGACGTTCCGACAAGTCAGTTACCCGTCATCTCTGGCGCAATGTCTGACAGGACTGAAACACTTTGCCAGAGAATGACAAATAAGAAAGCTGTCGAAACGTTGCCGCGAAACGAACATATTACTCGGCTGATTTCTCGAGAAGAATTCATCACTGCGCTATTTACTCTTCCGCGTTTGTCGCCACCTCAGTCTCTTATCCGCGGAGCATAAACCACGCCCTGTGGAGTAAAGGCCGGTACGATTATTAGGTTGTATCTGTGCAATAGCTTAGCGGTTCACACGCCGTCTCAGCATCGCGTTATACCCGCAGCGTCGATGTATTTCACTCCGGTGGCTATAAAGGGGCCAAATATCATGTGAGGATTATACAGGCTATACGAACTTAGCCTAACAGCTGAACAATGGACCGTATAATTCCAACGTACAAGAGATTCGTAAAACGATAGCGACGCGTTTTTATCTCAAAACTTCTAGGAAAAGTAAGACGCAGTATTTTTGTCACCAATGTATCTTATCGGTTTTCCGCGCGTGTGTTTCACCGCAGAACACGAAGCAAGTTCGCAAGTTTTCACAGTGCATACAAACAACATGGACAGGACTGGGGTGGCATAGAGAGCGACTATGTAATGAGATTTGAAACGTGAACGACACGGATTGAACATTCAGTTAGCAAAATGTTTTGGTGTGTCTCAGTGAATCATAACAATAAAACAGCTGATACATTAGTTCGACGCTAGTTCTGCTGTCGTTAGAGCTTAAGGATACGCGCTGTGTCGGAGCGTACACTTGTTTAAACTACAACTCGTGTTGGACAAATCATATGCGAAGTTTTATAGAAGAAAAGTCATCAGCGGTTTCTTTCCATCCATAGGATCAAGAAAACTTGGCGCACTCGGACTTTAAAGCATGCCGACAACAGTAAAATGTCTCTAACAACCGAGCGAGGTGGCGCAGTGGTTAGCACACTGGACTCGCATTCGGGAGGACGACGGTTCAATCCCGTCTCCGGCCATCCTGATTTAGGTTTTCCGTGATTTCCCTAAATCGCTTCAGGCAAATGCCGGGATGGTTCCTTTGAAAGGGCACGGCCGATTTCCTTCCCCATCCTTCCCTAACACGAGCTTGCGCTCCGTCTCTAATGACCTCGTTGTCGACGGGACGTTAAACACTAATATCCCCCTCCCCCTCTCTAACAAAATTCCTCCCAGTGCATAATTTCGGCAGAACATGAACGTCGCTGGCTATCTGGGAACACTGTAATAACATTTATGCAAGTATCATCATTCTAGACGTTGTAACAGTGCTGATCAGGGAGCCGGCCGGGGTGGCCGAGCGGTTCTAGGCGCTACAGTCTGGAACCGCGCATCCACTACGGTCGCAGGTTCGAATCTTGCCTCGGGTATGGATGTGTGTGATGTCCTTAGGTTAGTTAGGTTTAAGTAGTTCTAAGTTCTAGGGACTGATGGCTTCAGAAGTTAAGTCCCATAGTGCTCAGAGCCATTCGAACCATTTTTTTGCTAACCAGTGAGTAAAGAGCATAAAGTGTTGAATTAAAATAATAAAAGTCGAAGATTCCATTCTAGTTATAAGCGTAATTTTATTATTTGGCACTTCCAGTTTGTATGAAATATCTGACTTCCCAACCATTGTACGTAAATGTTAACTGATTTTGTACAAAATACATGGAAATATTCAGTACTAACATAGAAATTGTGTTATAATTCCACTTTCAACGAAGTATTTCGCCTTTAAGCGTTTACACTTTTCCCTTACATCACGTTGCAGTCACCAATACTCTTGCATTAGCTGTTCCTGTCCTTCACGACTGAATCCAGACTATCGAGATTTATCTTTGGTAGGCTGCCGTCAACTGTAAGCCTAGCAGAGTCAAATTATTTTAACGTTTGTTTGACAATATTTCACCTGATACATTGAATCTACATTCAGATATAATCTGAATAAAGGTAACTGCCGCAGACGTTCTTACAGAATTGTCAAATTGCCTTTTAAGTCGTTTTTTTAACGAAAATATGCCGTGAACGAAATTACGTTATATACATTTTTGTGCTCCTAGGATGCAAGGAATCTCAAATGACAAGGAAAAAAAACTGCTTCTCATGCTAAAAATGAAAATGTTGTACCAAAAGAAGACGGAAAAATCAATTAACATGGAAAAGAAAACGTTCTCCTGAAATATAGAAAAAGGGAGTTCTTTGTATTCAGTTGCGGTGACGCAAAGTGATGTGTAATAGGTCTGTATTTTGCCTTTGTTTATTTATAGAGGAGCCATAACATTACGTCCACCTGTTTAATAGAGTGCTGATCCACCTATGGAATGCAATTTTTATATATTTTATTTTATGTTTATTTATTTATTTTTGAGTTCCCAGTCTTCTGACCCGTTTCATGCGGCTCGCCGCGAATTCCTCTCCTGTGCCAATATTTTCTTCTCAGAATGGCGCTTGTACGCTATGTCCCCTCACCATTTGCTGGGAGTAATCCAATTTCTGTCTTCCCCTACAGTTTTTACTCTCTACAGCTCCCTGTAATGCCATCGACATTCTTCCCCGATGTCGTAATACATGTCCTATCATCCTGTCCCTTCTTCTTCTCCGTGTTTTCCCTATATTTCTTTCCTCACCAGTTCTGTCGAGAACCTCCTCAATCCCTACCTTATCAGTGCACTTAAATTCTCAACATACTTCAGTAGCACCACATCTGAAATTCTTCTATTCACTTCTGCTCTGGTTTTCCCACAGTCCATGTCTCACTACCATACAATGCTGTGCTCCAAACAGTCATTCTCAGAAATTTCTTCCTCAAATTAAAGTATATGTTTGATGCTAGTGGACTTCTCTCAGCCAGGAATGTCTTCTTTGCCTGCGCTAATCTGCTTTTTATGTCCTCCTTGCTCCGTCCCTCATCAGCTATTTCGCTGCCTGGATAGAAGAATACTTTAATGTCTTCTACTTCCTGATCACGAAATGTGATAACTTTCTCGCTGTTCTCAGTTTTGCTACTTCTCACTATTTTCGGCTTTCTTCGATTTACTCTCAATCCATTCCTGTACTCATCAGACAGTATATTCCATTCAACATTTCGTGTTATTCTTCTTCACCTTCACTGAGGAAAGCAATATCATGAGCTATTCTTCACATAGATATCCTTTCACCATGAAGTTTTATTCCCCTTTTGAAACTTCCGGCAGGCCGAAGTGGCCGTGCGGTTAAAGGCGCTGCAGTCTGGAACCGCAAGATCACTACGGTCGCAGGTTCGAATCCTGCCTCGGGCGTGGATGTTTGTGATGTCCTTAGGTTAGTTAGGTTTAACTAGTTCTAAGTTCTAGTGGACTAATGACCTCAGCAGTTGAGTCCCATAGTGCTCAGAGCCATTTGAACAATTTTTTTGAAACTTCCTTTTATTTCCCATATTGCTTCTTCGGTGAATAGACTGAACAGTAGGGGCGGAAGACCACATCCCTGTCTTACACCCTTTTTAATCTGAGCACATCGTTCTTGGTCTTCTTTTTCCCTCTCTGATCTTGAATACAATATGTGACCAAAAGTATCCGGACACCCCAAAAAAACATACGTTTTTCGTATTAGGTGCATTGTGCTGCCATCTACTGCCAGGTACTCCATATCAGTGACCTCAGTAGTCATTAGACATCGTGAGAGAACAGAATGGGGCGCCCCGCGGAACTCACGGACCTCGAACGTGGTCAGGTGAGTGGGTGTCACTTGTATCATACGTCTGTAAACGAGATTTCTACGCTCCTAAAGATCCCTAGGTCCACTGCTTCCGATGTGATAGTGAAGTGGAAGCGTGAAGGGACACGTACAGCACAAAAGCGTACAGACCGACCTCGTCTGTTGACTGACAGAGACCGCCGACAATTGAAGAGGGTCGTAATGTGTAATAGGCAGACATCTATCTAGACTATGACACAGGAATTCCAAACTGCATCAGGATGCACTGCAAGCACTATGACAGTTAGGCGGGAGGTGAGAAAACTTGGATTTCATGGTCGAGCAGCTGCTCATAAGCCACACATAACACCGGTAAATGCCAAAAGACGCCTCGCTTGGTGAAAGGAGCGTAAACATAGGACAATTGAACAGTGGAAAAACTTTGTGTGGAGTGATGATTCACGGTACACAATGTGGCGATCTGATAGCAGGGTGTGGGTATGACGAATGCCCGGTGAACGTTATCTGCCAGCGTGTGTTGTGCCAACAGTAAAATTCAGAGACGGTGGTGTTATGGCGTGGTAGTGTTTTTCGTATAGGGAGCTTGCAACCCATGTTGTTTTGCGTGGCACTATCACAGCACAGGCCTACATTGATGTTTTAAGCACCTTATCGCTTCCCACTGTTGAAGAGAAATTCGGGGATGGCGTTCGCATCTTTCAACACGATCGAGCACCTGTTCTTAATACATGGCCTGTGGTGGAGCGATTACACGATGATAACATCACTGTAATCGACTGTTCTGCACAGAGACCTGACCTGAATCGTATGGAACACCTTTAGGATGTCTTGGAACGCCGACTTTGTGCCAGGCCTCACCTACCGATATCGATACCTCTCCTCAGTGCAGCACTCCGTGAAGAATGGGCTGCCATTGCCCAAGAAACCTTCCAGCACCTGATTGAACGTATGCCTGCGAGAGTGGAAGCTGTCATCGAGGCTAAGGGTGGGCCAACACCATATTGAATTCCAGCATTATGGATGGAGGGCGCCACGAACTTGTAAGTCATTTTCAGCCAGGTGTCTAGATACTTTTGATGACATAGTCTATATTGTATATTACCTGTATTTCGCTATAGCTTGCCGCGCGGGGTAGCCACGCGGTCTTGAACGTCTTGTCATGGTCTGCGCGGTTCCCCCTGTCGGAGGTTCGACTCCTCCCTCGGGCATGGGTGTCTGTGTGTGTGTGTTGTCCATAGCATAAGTTAGTTTAAGTTAGATTAAGTAGTGTGTAAGCTTAGGGACCGATGACCTAAGCAGATCTTACCACAAATTTACAATTTTTTTCTGTAATGCTTACTCCTATTTTTCTCAAAATTTCGAACATCTGGCATCATTTGACATTGTGTAACGCTAGGTCGACAAATCCTTTAAACGTTTGATTTTTCTTTAGTCTTGCTTCCATTATCAACCGCAACGTCATAGCTGTCTCTATGGCGTCTTTACCTTTCCTGAAGCCGAATTGGTCCTTATCTAGCAGACCCTCAACTTTCTTTTCCACAGAGGAAACACTGGCACTTAGTATACATGGTGTATCAAAAAGAATTATCCGATTTGGCACGCCCATATTTCTGAAACTAATAAACGAATACAACGAATTTTACTATTTGATGAACAGAAAACTTAAAAAAGTTTTTTCATACCTTTTGATAGGTCTTCAATATGACCGCCTTGAGGTGCACAGCATATGTCAATGCAGTATTCAAATTGTTCCCACACTGCAGCAAGCATGTCTTGAGTTACGGTTTCCACAGCTGCTGTTACGCGATGTCTCAGTTCATTCATTGTTGTTGGTAACGGAGGCACATAAACAGAGTCTTTTATAAACCCCACAAGAAATAATCACATACAGTCGGGTCCAGTAATGTAAGGGTGAATCATTTTGTCCAGTGCGACCGATCCAAAGTTCAGTAATCCTTCGATTTAAAAGTTTCCGCACTTCCAAGCGCCAGTGTGCTGATAAATGCAGTCGTTGGAATCAGTCTCGAACTGTGGGAGAAGAAAGTTCTCAGGCATATCGAGATATGTGCTTCCTGTAACGGTGTTCTTGGCAAAGAAAAACGGACCATACACCTTTTCCCATGAAACTGCACAAAGCATATTAAATTTTGGAGATTCCCTCTCATGTTGTAGAACTTCATGTGGTTGTTCCACACCCCATATTCTGACATCATGACGGTTCACCTTTCCATTTAAATAGAACGTTGCCTCGTCACTAAACACTAAGTGTGGAAGAAAACTGTCATCCTCTGTCTTTCCAAGAGCGAAGTTACAGAATTTCACACGTTGTTGTTTGTCACGTTCACGGAGAGCTTGCAGTAGTTGAATTTTGTATGGTTTCCTGTGTAAACGTCGACACAACACACGCCAGACGGAGATCGGGGGCATGTTGAGCTGACGAGCTGCGCGGCGAACGGATTTCTGCGGATCCCTTGTGAAACTATGGCGGATGCATTCGACATCTGTGTCAGACACTCGGGGACAGCCCAGAGATTTGCCTTTACACAAACCACCTGTTTCTCGGAATTGTTCACGCCATTGTCTAATGCTCGATACTCGTAGGAGGATCCACACCACACCTAGCACGAAAGTTACGCTAAACAGTTATTATTGACCCGCACTGCGCAAAATGTAGAACACAAAACTCTTTCTGTTGTCCCGACACCATTTGTAATAGAACTGGAGTGAGCACACACTGTTGCCACCTAGCGAGAACCGTGTAAAATTCGAGAGTTTGCTATTTCCGACAGTACGTTGTTCACGCACATATCTCAGTTCACATAATAGTTATGAGTTCTTTTAAATCGGATGATTCTTTGTGATACACCCCGTGGCTACTTGAGCCAATGTAGAGGGAAACTGTGTACCGTTCGGGTATCCAACTTCATAGGAATGATGTTCAGTCTGTGCGCTGCAGGATTTACGTTGCTAGTAGTGTTAGTGTCATGACTTGCCGATAGACAGCGGTAGTGGTACGGCATCCAAGCGACAGTCAACATGGCTCTGGACAAGGCGAGCAGCGCTTCACTGGTACAACTGTTTTGTGAAAACAACAGCAATGTTGCTGCTGCTCTTCGCGGGTATCGATACATTATAGGAATACGGAGAGGTCCTCTTTCCGCATCTGCGTTGAAGAACATGATTCGGAAGTTCGAATTAGCCATCGATTTGGGAACTTCTCCTGGCCAACTGCGCCATAAATTGTTGAAGAAGTTGCTGTTGCCATGGCTGAGAATGCTGGACGGAATCTTGCATCTTCAGGTGAACGCCTCACGACTAGACAGCAGAACATTACACGGTCCACCGTTCAAAAAATGCTGCGAACAGTTGCGTAATATTATCTCTAGCGCGCTTCCAGGCTGTCGTGGATGCAGACAGACGTCATACCAAGTTACGTTTGTAACCCGGAACTTAAACATGCTACGCAATTAACAAACGGCACCGTTTCATGTCGAAATAAAAATGAGTTTCTTTCAATGGTTTATTCTGACAAATATTTTCACAAAGATTCATTGACCTACAATCATTTGTTTTTCATTGGATCCATCTCAAGTAGCGAAAGTTTAATCATAACCACCCTGTGCGTGCAAACCAGCTACGAAATACAGTTGCAGAAAATGTGTTAAACTGTGGCTGATAAGGACACAACCAGCTGCTCATTCTTTGCCCCGAAATCTACATCTACATGGATACTCTGCAAACCACTGTCTGGCAGAAGGTTTATCGAACCATCTTCACAATAATTCTGTATTATTCCAATCTCGTACAGCGCGGGGAAAGAACGAACACCTATATCTTACCGTGCGAGCTCTGATTTCCCTTATTTTATTGTGATGGTCATTTCTCCCTGTGCAGGTCGGCGTCAACAAAATATTTTTGCATTCGGAGGACAAAGTCGGTGATTGAAGTTTCGTGAGAAGATTCACAAATAACGAAAAACGCCTTTGTTTTAATTATGTCCACCCCAAATCCTGTATCATTTCAGTGAGACTCTCTTCCCTAGTTCGCGATAACAAAAAACGTGCTTCCCTTCTTTGAACTATCTCGATGTACACCGTCAATCCTATATGGTAAGGATCCCACACCGCACAGCAGTAGTCCAAAACAGGATGGACAAGCGTAGTGTAGGCAGTCTCCTTAATGTTAGTAGGTCCGTTACATTTTCTAAGTGTCTTGCCAATAAAGCACAGTTTTTGGCTAGCCTTCCCCATAATATTTTCTATGTGTTCCTTCCATTTAAGCTCTTAGTAATTTCAATTCCTTGGTATTTAGTTGAATTTATGGCCTTTAGATTTGACTAATTTATCGTGTAACCGAAGTTTAACCGATTCCTGTTAGCACTCATGAGGATGACCTCACACTTTTCGTTATTTACGGTCAATTGCCAATTTTTGCACCATACATTTAGTAAATGCACCGAATGCATTTGGTGCTAATGATTCGGAAAATAAAGGTAACTTGACTAAGACATTATGAAACGACCCATAATAAAGACCCTCCATCCTTACATTCTGTTATCAGTTTTTCCAAAATAATGCTTATTTAAGATGCATTAGCAAGTTTGGTTCAAATGGCTCTTAGCACTATGGGACTCAACTGCTGTGGTCATCAGTCCCCTAGAACTTAGAACTACTTAAACCTAACTAACCTAAGGACATCACACACATCCGTGCCCGAGGCAGGATTCGAACCTGCGACCGTAGCGGTCGCACGGTTCCGGACTGCGCGCCTAGAACCGCGAGACCACCGCGGCCGCATTAGCAAGTTTCACACGTTCAACTGATAATAATGTTTTATCCATCGAAACGCATGTTGTTATTGTGGTCTTCAGTCCTGAGACTGGTTTGATGCAGCTCTCCACGCTATTCCATCCTGTGCAAGCTTCTTCATCTCCCAGTACCTGCTGCAACCTACATCCTTCTGCATCTGCTTAGTGTATTCATCTCTTGGTCTCCCTCTACGATTTTTACCCTCCACGCTGACCTCCAATACTAAACTGATGATCCCTTGATGCCTCAGAACGTGTCCTACCAACCGGTCCGTTCTTCTTGTCAAGTTGTGCCACAAACTTCTCCCCAATTCTATTCAATACCTCCTCATTAGTTATGTGATCATCTAATCTTCAGCATTCTTCTGTAGCACCACATTTCAAAAGCTTCTATTCTCTTCTTGTCCAAACTGTTTATCGTCCATGTTTCACTTCCATACATGACTACACTCCATACAAATACTTTCAGAAACGACTTCCTGACACTTAAAACTACACCCGATGTTAACAAATTTCGCTTCTTCAGAAATGCTTTCCTTCCCATTGCCAGTCTACATTTTACATCCTCTCTACTTCGAACATCATCAGTTACTTTGCTCCCCAAATAGCAAAACACCTTTTCTACTTTAAGTGTCTCATTTCCTAATCTAATTCCCTCAGCATCACCCGACTTAATTCGACTACATTCCATTATCCTCGTTTTGCATTTGTTGATGTTCATCTTATATCCTCCTTTCAAGACACTATCCATTCCGTTCAACTGCTCTTCCAAGTCCTTTGCTGTCTCTGACAGAATTACAATTTCATCGGCGAACCTCAAAGTTTTTACTTCTTCTCCATGGATTTTAATACCTACTCCGAATTTTTCTTTTATTTCCTTTATTACTTGCTCAATATAGAGATTGAATAACATCGGGGAAAGGCTACAACCCTGTCTCACTCCCTTCGCAACCACTGCTTCCCTTTGATGTCCCTCGACTCTTACAACTGCCATCTGGTTTCTGTACAAATTGAAAATAGCTTTTCGCTTCCTGTATTTTAACCCCGCCACCTTCAGAATTTGAAAGAGAGTATTCCAGTCAACATTGTCAAAAGCTTTCTCTAAGTCTACAAATGCTAGAAAAGTAGGTTTGCCTTTCCTTAATCTGTTTTCTAAGATAAGTCGTAGGGTCAGTATTGCCTCACGTGTTCCAATATTTCTACGGAATCCAAACTGATCTTCCCCGAGGTCGCCTTCTACTGGTTTTTCCATTCGTCTGTAAAGAATTCGCGTTAGTATTTTGCAGCCGTGACTTATTAAACTGATAGTTCGGTAATTTTCACATCTGTCAACACCTGCTTTCTTTGGGATTGGAATTATTATGTTCTTCTTGAAGTCTGAGGCTACTTCTCCTGTCTCATATATCTTGCTCACCAGATGGTAGAGTTTTGTCAGGACTGGCTCTCCCAAGGCTGTCAGTAGTTCTAATGGAATTTTGTCTACTCCCGGAGCTTTGTTTCGACTCAGGTCTTTCAGTGCTCTGTCAAACTCTTCACGCAGTATCATATCTCCCATTTCATCTTCATCTACATCCTCTTCCATTTCCATAATATTGTCCTCAAGTACATCGCACTTGTATAAACCCTCTGTGTACTCCTTCCACCTTTCTGCTTTCCCTTCTTTGCTTAGAACTGGGTTTCCATCTGAGCTCTTGATATTCATGCAAGTGGTTCTTCTTTCTCCAAAGATCTCTTTAATTTTCCTGTAGGCAGTATCTGTCTTACCCCTAGTGAGATAAGCCTCTACATCCTTACATTTGTCCTCTAGCCATCCCTGCCTAGCCATTTTGCACTTCCTGTCGATCTCATCTTTGAGATGTTTGTATTCCTTTTTGCCTGCTTCATTTACTGCATTTTTATATTTTCTCCTTTCATCAATTAAATTCAGTATTTCTTCTGTTACCCAAGGATTTCGAAACGCATAGTGAATCAAATAGAAACCTCGTGACAAAGAGAAAATTATAATGTTTCAGTTCCATTCCGACATAATTTTCTTCCAACTACGCGGAGCACTGTACTGACCACAGCTGACTCAACTTACTGAGGGCATTATTGCACAAGTGCCGCTCGTGGTCGAATACAACAGGGCAACCTGCACGCTTGGCTAGCGTCTGCATCTAACTTGCATGCATTTGTCGCGGCGTCTCCAAATTTTTGTCCACCGTCTGCGTATATCCGACGTTAGCACACTTGGGACGCTCAGATCCAGTCGCACATATGCGTCGTTGTCACTCAGGGGCGATTCTAGAAGTCTGTCAAGAGGGGGGGGGGGGGAGCTAATCGAGGGGGGACGGGTTTTGGGGGAACGGAATATCGCATAGCAAAAGAAGAGTTGGGCTCCTCCACCGACGAATTGGTAAAATTTGGTGTTGCTTAAAGTAGCTTTTGGTAACTGTTTTGGAGTTCAAGGTAAAAAAAAGAAACTTATTTTAACATTGGAGATTTTATAAATTACATAAACCACAAAAAAGGTCAATTTACAAGAAATAAGTTTTCATTGTGAAGCCTAATGCAGGGTTGGCTCAGGTGACTGTTAACATAGGGGGGTTATGTAGGGATTTTACTAAAGAGGATCAGGTAGCGATTGTGGGTGGGGCTGGTAATAGTATTGATAGGGATGGGGAGTATAACATAGGGGGGACCTGGAAAAGATAGCCACTCAGACTGGCAACACGAATATGCATTTCGTGGAACTGTTTCAGCGTCACGATCGGCCTCATCTTAATACAGCCGTCAGGCGTAATAACATGAGACTTGGGGGTGCGCTGATGACAGAAAGCATGGGTCACATTTCAGTGGTGTCGGCGGAGTCTATCAGCAGGACGGGTTTCACTAGACATGGGCTGCACCTCAACAGGTACGGGAAGGGGAGGTTGGCAAAGCTTATAGGTGACAGCATAGGTGGAGTTGGTGGGATCACTCATGGGAAAATTCCTGCAGTAGTGGGTGTTAGAGCTGCACCTTTTTTAGATTGAAGTCAGCTGATAGGTATTCCTGCTTAAGGGAAGTCTCTCTAACAAGGGAATCACTTTTGACAAAGCTTAGGTATCCGAGTAATAAGGGAATTAGTATATTTCATCAAAATATACAAGGTATTAGAGATAAAGTTAGTGAACTGCTTATAGATGTTGACTCTGAAATTATTAGTATATCTGAACACTTCTTAAATAAGGAGATAATTCAGAGGCTTCCTTTACCAGGATACAGGTTGGCTGGCAGCTTTTCGAGGAGCTCTTTGCGGTGTGGGGGAGTAGCCATGTATGTGAAAAACGGCATCCCATTTGAGTCAATTGATGTTTCGAAGTACTGCACTGAAAATGTGTTTGAATGTTGTGCATGTGTGGTTAAATTTAACGGAGCTAAACTTCTAACTGTTGTTATTTATTGATCCCCAGACTCCGATTTCACAACATTTTTGCTAAAGCTAGAGGAGGTTCTTGGTTCACTTTATAGGAAATACAAAAAGTTAGTAATATGTGGTGACTTCAATATTAATTGTATAAGTGATTGTGCAAGGAAGAGGATGCTGGTAGACCTCTTTAATTCATATAATCTTATGCAAACCGTATTCTTTCCAACGAGAGTGCGAGGGAACAGTAGAACAACCATAGACAACATTTTTGTTCATTCCTCATTACTAGAAGGGCATTCTGTTAGCAAAAAGGTGAATGGCCTTTCAGATCATGATGCACAAATTTTAACTTTAAAAGATTTTTGTGCTGCAACATGTGTTAAATATAGTCATCAGCTGTTCAGGAAAGCTGATCCAGTTGCTGTAGAGACCTTTGTAAACCTTATAAAGGAACAAGAGTGGCAAGAGGTTTATAGCGCTGATACAGTAGACGATAAATATAATGTTTTTCTCAAGACTTTTCTCATGCTCTTTGAAAGTTGCTTTCCGTTAGAACGTTTAAAACAGGGTACTAGCATAAACAGGCAGCCTGTGTGGCTGACTAGAGGGATAAGAATATCTTGTAGAACAAAGTGGCAATTATATCAAAACGTTAGAAACAGTCAAAATCTATATGCAGCAGCCCATTATAAACAGTATTGTAAGGTGCTTAAAAATGTTATTAGGAAGGCAAAAAGTATGTGGTATGCAGGTAGAATAGCTAAGTCTCAGGATAAAATTAAAACCATATGGTCAGTCGTAAAGGAAGTTGCTGGTCTGCAGAGTCAGGTCGAGGATATAGAATCAGTGCGTAGTGGTAATGTCCGTGTTACTGATAAGTCGCATATATGTACAGTATTTAATCACTTTCTGAATATAGCAGGTGAACTAAATAGAAACCTAGTCCCAACAGGGAATCATATAGCGCTCTTAGAAAAAAGTGTTCCGAGACTGTTACCTGAAATACTCCTCCATGATACTGACAAGAGGGAGATTGAGTTAATAATTAAATCACTGAAGACCAAGAACTCTCATGGATATGACGGGGTATCTAGCAGAATACTGAAGTATTGTTCTATGTATGTTAGCCCAGTTCTCAGCCATATCTGTAACTTTTCCTTTAGGAGTGGTCGGTTTCCTGACCGATTAAAGTACTCGGTAGTGAAGCCACTTTATAAAAAGGAAGACACTGATAATGTTGATAATTTTAGACCCATATCTATGCCATCGGTGTTTGCTAAAGTTATCGAGAAGGATGTATATACAAGGTTACTGGGGCATTTAAATTCACATAATTTGCTGTCAAATATTCAGTTTGGTTTTAGAAATGGTTTAACAACTGAAAATGCTATATTCTCTTTTCTCTGTGAGGTTTTGGACGAATTAAATAAAAGGCTGCGAACGCTAGGTGTTTTCTTTGATTTAACGAAGGCTTTTGACTGTGTTGACCACAAAATATTACTGCAGAAGTTGGACCATTATGGAGTAAGGGGAGTAGCTTTCAATTGGTTCGCCTCTTACTTTAAGAACAGAAAGCAGAGGGTAATTCTCCGCAATATTGAGAGTGGTAGTGATGTTCAGTCCCAATGGGGCACTGTTAAGTGGGGCGTTCCCCAAGGGTTGGTGCTGGGGCCACTGCTGTTTCTTATTTATATAAATGATATGCCTTCTAGTATTACAGGTGATTCAAAGATATTTCTGTTTGCTGATGACACCAGCTTGATAGTGAAGGATCTTGTGTGTAATATTGAAACAGTAACAAATAATGTAGTTCATGAAATGAGTTCGTAGCTTGTGGAAAATAATTTGATGCTAAATCACAGTAAGACTCAGTTTTTACAGTTTCTAACTCACAATTCAACAAGAACCGATATTTTGTTCAGACAGAATATTCATATTATAAGCGAGACAGAACAGTTCAAGTTCCTAGGCGTTCGGATAGATAGTAAGCTGTTGTGGAAAGCCCATGTACAGGATCTCGTTCAGAAGCTAAATGCTGCTTTATTTACCATTAGAACAGTATCTGAAATAAGTGACACATCAAGACGAAAAGTAGTCTACTTCGCATATTTTCATACGCTTATGACGTATGGTATTATTTTTTGGGGTAATTCTTCTGATTCAAAAAGGGTATTTTTGGCTCAAAAACGGGCTGTTCGAGCTATATTTGGTGTAAGTTCGAGAACCTCTTGTCGACCCTTATTCAAAAATCTGGGAATTCTGACATTGCCCTCACAGTATATATTTTCTTTAATGTCGTTTGTTGTTAGCAATATTAGCCTATTCCCAAGAGTTAGCAGCTCTCACTCAGTTAATACTAGGCAGAAATCAAATATGCATGTAGAATGCACTTCCTTGACTCTTGTGCAGAAAGGAGTGCAGTATTCTGCTGCATCCATTTTCAATAAGCTACCACAAGAACTCAAAAATCTTAGCAGTAGCCCAAACTCTTTTAAGTCTAAACTGAAGAGTTTCCTCATGGCTCACTCCTTCTATTCTGTCGAGGAGCTCCTGGAAGAGCTAAAAAATTAAGCAAATTCCAGTGTTACATTGTTGATTTTCTTCATTTAAACTTACGACTTGTCACCTGATTATGTTTTTCTTATATTTCATTTTATCTGTTTCTAGTATCGTGTTATAATTTCATGTATTGACTCATTCCATGACCATGGAGACTTCTCCTTAATTTGGTCCCACGGAACAATAAATAAATAAATTAATTAATTAATTTTCTGGGTACAGCAGATGACATGAATGTAAAAACTGGAACTTCACATGAATATAAAAAAAATCTGAAACAAAATTCGCTGGGTATTTCCGTCTTCTGACCAGTCTGTCATGCTCATTCGTCTCTGTTTTTTTTCTGAATATGTCAATGATATTTTCAATGTCGCTATCTTTTTCTTTATGGATATTTGCAAGAGCCAATTTATTTAGTCTCACCTATCCCATTATATTACGCAAATAAGTCTTTATTCGTCTCAAAGTAGAGAAGCTTCATTCAGGGGTGCTTGTAGTGACAGGAATAGTCCCAAATATTTGAAGTAAAACTTATACATTTGGAAAAAAACTGCTTCTCACAGTTCTTTAAAGTTTCAGTTGCTGTTTCAAGTCTCTTACTTTCATCAACCCACTTTTTTCCATAGTTGCAATTCTACTTTCATTAAAAGCTGCTCCTATTTCTCGGATGCCTGGATCACTTCATCCTCACTGTATTTTAAACAGTATGCATGAATACGACCTTCAAGTGATAATATGGGGCGAAAATCTTGGGGAATCTTGCTTCTAGATCGGCAATGAAACTGTTCACAACAGGTAAAAATACTGTTTGTATGAAGTATTTTTCGGCGTTTGAAGCAGGAACGTTGTCTGTCTTGGTTTGTGTTGGAATAGTTCTTAGCATTGCTATTACACTTCCAATATCTCCTGCCAGTTTAATAGCGTCTTCAAAAATACTTCCGTATTCTATTTCCGTATCCCTCCTTAGATTGTTGATCACCTCAAGCAGATCATTGACATGATTTAAGGCAGTTGTTAAACCCATTTTAGGACTTTGGATCTGTTCGCTTACTATTAAAGAGAAGTAATATGCTGTAGTTGCTAAAGCTACTGCGAAGTCTCCTCTTTGGATATCAGAACTAAACATACAAGGTTTACTAGCTGTTTCTGCATTGGTTTCACGACTACTTGAAAATTCGTCAAGCAACGTCACGACTCGGACAAATAGCTCCTTGAACGTAATAAGGGTATCGTGTCTTTCCAACCATCTTGTTGGACATATTATCATCAACTTTGTTTTCTTTGACTCTGTGAACGGTACATTAATGGACATCCAATTTATATTAAAAATAATAAGACGCCCATTTTAAGTTAAATTATATTTATTGGTTTAGATAGCAAGCTGCACTTATGCTCATAAATTAAGGATAATGCTGATACATGGAGAAACAACGCTCTGTTGTGCGGTTTGCGGGTTTAAATCACCTAGGGGTATGACCATGTGGTGCATTTGACTAGCGGTTGTCGCACGATGGCGCTGGCAGCAGTCCACGTACACAAATGTGTGTTGGTGCATGTCAGAGTACGGTGCAGAGAGTAAGTATGCAGACGGTTTTAGACGTGCTAATGGTGACTGTGTGTTGAAAATCGCTCAAAGAACACACATTGATGACGTTATGAGGGGTAGAATACTAGGGCGAAGGCGACCGGAGGCTGGTCGAACACAGCAGGTCGTAGCACGGGCCCTCCCTGTGCCACAAAGTGTGATCTCAAGGTTATGGCAACGATTCCAGCAGACAGGAAACGTGCCCAGGCGCTACAGTACGGGATGTCCACAGTGTACGACACCACAATAAGACCTATTTCTCACCATCAGTGCCCGCAGACGACCTCGGAGTACTGCAGGTAGCCTTGCTCGGGACCTTACCACAACCACTGGAACAGTTGTCTCCAGACACACAGTCTACAGACGACTGAACAGACATGGTTTATTCGCCCGGAGACCTCCAATGTGCATTTCACTGTCCCCTGGTCACAGGAGAGCCCGTAAAGCCTGGAGTCAAGAACACAGTACACTGTCATTGGAACAGTGGTCACGGACAAGTCCAGGTATAGTCTGAACAGTGATTCTCGGTAGGAACCAGATACCAACCCTTTAATGTCCTTTAAAGGGACGTGTATGGAGGTCGTGGTTTGATGGTGTGGGGTGGGATTATGATTGGTGCACGTACACCCCTGCATGCCTTTGACAGAGGAACTGCACCAGGTCAGGTGTATCGGGACGTCATTTTGCACCAGTATGTTCGCGTTTTCAGGGGTGCAGTGGGTCCCACCTTTCTCCTGATGGATGATAACGCACGGCCCCACCGAGCTGCCATCGTGAAGGAGTAACTTAAAACAGAAGATATCAGTCGAATGGAGTGGCGTGGCTGTTCTCCAGACCTAAGTCCGATCGAGCACGTCTGGGATGCTCCCGGTCGACGTATCGCTGCACGTCTTCAAACCTCTACGAGACTTCAGGAGCTCCGACAAGCACTGGTGCAAGAATGGGAGGTTATACCGCAGCAGCTGCTCGACCACCTGATCCAGAATATGTCAACACGGTTGTACGGCCTGTGTACTTGTATATCCCATATTGATGTCGGGGTACATGCACAGGAAACAGTGGCGTTTTTTAGCACATTTGTTTTCTCAACTTATCACCAATACCGTGGACATACAGATCTGTGTCGTGTGTGTTCCCTATGTGCCTATGCTATTAGCGCCAGTTTTGTGTAGTGCCACGTTCTGTGGCACCACATTCTGCAATTATCCTTAATTTATGAGTATGAGTGTATTTGTCGCTCTTATTCTTTTGGTTAAATGTGTTTGAAATACATTGCAATTATATTGCTACATAATTACAAAGAACTGATTGAATCTGTTGAAGTAATACATGCTCCCATTTCTGAAGTAATTTTATCGAGTGTAATATGACACTCCACTGCGGAGTGGGGTGGGGGGGGGGGAGCTATAGCCCCCCCCCCATGCCACCGTCCCTGTTGTCACTGGAAGTACGACGACCGTGCCCGGATATACAGGGTGAAAAGTATTCAAACCGACAAACTCTGGGAGGTTGTAGGGGACATCAAAACAAATATTTTCTCTAATGTCATTTTTTCCTATGAGGAATATTTAAACCGGTAGAGGAAGAGTTCTCTGGCGGCAAATTAATTAAGCCAACAAACACTTTTCCATTTTTTTATGACCAAGAGACAACACCTTAACACAACCCAACTTCAATTACAGTAGAGTTTCAAAAATGCCTCCATTGACACGTAAACAAAGATTACACCGTCGGATCATGTTCTGTCTGACACGAGCAAAAACCCCAGGAGTATCCTGAATTGTTCCTGATGCTGCTACTACCCGGGCAACCAGATCCTCTTATGATGCAAGAGGGGTTGCGTAAACAAGGTTGCGCATCTCTCCCCACACAAAAATGTCCAGAGGGGACATATCTGGGGATCGAGCAGGCCATGGTACAGGACCACCTCTGCCAATCCATGTTTCTGGGAACCGTCGGTCCAGGAATCGGCGCACACGACGACTGAAATGTGCCGGCGCCCCGTCACGTTGGAACCACATTCTTCGTCTTGTAGGGAGCGGGACGTCTTCCAGCAATTCTGGCAATGCTCGGGCGAGAAAATTGTAATAGTGCCTGCCATTTAATGGCCTAGGTAGCAGATACGGCTCAATCAAACAGTTCCCAACAACACCGACCCACACATTAACGAAGAACCGCACTTGATGAGAGCTAGTAACTGTGGCATGTGGGTTATCCTCACTCCAAACATGAGAATTGTGCATGTTGAAGACTCGATCACGCCCGAACGTTGTTTCATCGGTAAACAACACAGAGGATGGAAGTGTGACTGTGAAAACTGTGCTCTGGGTGGATAATCAATTGGTTCCAGGTTGTGGACACGCTGTAAGTTAAATGGACATAACAATTGCTCACGAATGACTGTTCTTACATTCGACTGATTCGTCTCCATGTTACGTGCAATTGCACGAGTACTGAATGAAGGATCCCGCTCCACTTGCTGTAAGACAGCTTCCTGAAATTGCAGCGTTCTTACCGTGCGACGGCGTCCCTGTCCAGGTAATCTGCTTAATGACCCGGTCTCACGCAGACGTTGGTACACAGCAGCAAAGGTAGTATGATGCGAGATACGGCGATTAGGATATTGTTGTTGATAAACGTGCTGTCAGCTCGTCCGTTGTGGTGCACTACGTATTACGCACCAACCATATCAGTGTACTCACTCCAGGTGTATCGCTTCATTAGTAAACAGAGACAATGCACTACTACACTGGTGGGCAGCAGTTGCCTACAACTGAAGAGCGAAATACGCCCTCTAACAACTTAAGATCGTAATACGGGCTCCACCGGTTTAAATAATCCTCATAGGAAAAAATGACATTACGGAAAAATATTTGTTTTGATGTCCTCTACAACCTCCGAGAGTTTGTCGGTTTAAATACTTTTCATCCTAACGATGAAAGGGGTAATGGAGGAGATAGCTAAGACTCATTGCGGGTCCTTACTAACTGCGAGAAACGATTGCCGAGACGCTCATCAGTCTCCAGTGGCATATGCTGACAGTGAGGCATTGTTCATCTTGTAGATGTTTACTGACGAGAAAGTAGGTATCATTTACTCTCACATACGTCTCGGGAAATAACCACAACGAGAAAATTTAGAGGAAGTAGAGCGAACACGAAAGATTACTGTCAGTCATTCTTCCCGCCGCACGTCTCGCGACTGGAACAGCAATTTGCGAATGTGTCAATAGTGTGACGGCAAGTACCCTCCACTACACACCATAAGCTTTCTTGCGGAGTGTACGTGTAGATGTAATGTGTAGAATCGATTCCGCTGCGTTACCCGGTGCAGTAAAGGCACCAGTTCAGAAATTCGCCAGGTCTCACTTTTGTGTAAAATACGCGGATCGGAGTGTGATGGTTTACGTGAGACTGGAAACTTCCAGATGCTGATACGCTTGTAGATACATCTGTCAGGGTCGCGGCAGCCGGCAGAGATAACGCGAGCGCCAAACGCCTCACGCCTGGCTGGCTTCAGTCACGCACGCACTTCGCCCGCCACAGTGATTGGCCTTGAGAGACGGGCCGGCGAAGAAAACCATCCAGCAGGCGCGGGATACAGGCGCTGCCTCCAGGGGCCGACGCACGAAAGTAAAATACTGCTCACCGACTTGACGGAGAATCCTAAAAAGTTTTCTTTTTGTTATTGTTGTGGTCTTCAGTCCAAAGACTGGTTTGATGCAGCTCTCCATGCTACTCTATCCTGTGCAAGCATCTCCATCTCCGAGTAACTACTGCAACCTACATTCCTCTGAATCTGCTTAGTGTACTCATCTCTTGGTCTCCCCCTGCGATTTTTACGCTCCATGCTTCCGTCCAGTACTGAATTGGTGATACCCTGATGCCTCAGAACATGTCCTACCAACCGATCCCTTCTTCTAGTCAGGTTGTACCACAAACTTCTCTTCTTCCCAGTTCTGTTCAGTACCTCCTCATTAGTTACGTCATCTACCCATCTAATCTTCAGCATTCTTCTGTAGCACCACATTTCAAAAGCTTCTGTTCTCTTCTTGTCTAGACTGTTTATCGTCCATGTATCACTCCCATACACGTCTATACTCGATACAAATACTTTCAGAAGGGACTTCCTGACAATTAAATCTGTACTCGATGTTAACAAATTTCTCTTCTTCGGAAATGCTTTTCTTGCCATTGCCAGTCTACATTTTATATCCTCCCCGCTTCTACCATAATCAGTTATTTTGCTTCTCAAACAGCAGAACTCATCTCATTTGGATTTGCTGCTCCTTGTGTTTACCGTGTTTGCAGTTAATATTGTAGGATCTAATTCCTCCAGTTACTCAAAACGCCGTTTTTTTTAAGTTCCCAAACATGTTTTAGCACCACTGTGCTATCATCAGTGGGTTTCCGCTTTATTCAATCTGCAATGTGAAAATTTTTACTAATGATTACAAAATTATGTGGATATTTAGTTTAAACAATAATTCGTTTCTTTTTGTTAATACCTTTACACTTGGTGAGTATGATTTTTCAGGACCACTTGTGTATTATTTATGACAGGTAGCTTGTCATCTGCGACCAAACGATATTGATAAGAAATTTTGTTGGGAGTTAACCTATCATATAAACGTAATTTAATTTGTCGCGATATTTCGCGTCTATATTTATTTTTACTTGTGTTTTCGTGTGGTAAGCCCTTTTATTCTCAGCACCATGATTAGGTGTTGCGATGCACACGTAAATATAACACATATTTTCACAAATAAGGTCGTAAAAGCACTTTGCACTTCACCAAAATTCACTCCCAGGAATTTCCCCTCTCCCCCTCGCCCCCCCCCCCCCCCCACCCCCAGAAAAACTTTTTAAGCTCTTACATGTGTGTTCTTCAGGCATTAGATATTATATATTGTTTACTATGGCTGGCGAATCTTCTGGATTCTGGACACAGTATGAGGGACTTAGACTACAAACTTCAACTTGCAAGTGTGCCAACATCTTACAGCTAAGAGAGCTCACTGTGCTGGACCTGTTGGGTTAACGCGCAAAAAATTGCGAGTATGTCAAGATGGTTTTGGTTTGAATATTTTTGAAGCTGCCATATAAGTCGAAAAGCTAGTCCCCTTCTTTCACATCCCTAACTCTGCCCAAGACACATTCGCCTTTTTTGTGCAATGAAAGGAGTATTTTTCCTTCTGGTTCCGAACTCTAACTGTACCGTAATTTCGACATTCGACCGCCATACCCTGGCAACCGATTTAAATTTTTGTTGATTCGGGCGACGGCTAATCCGGGATAGATTTTTCATTGTCTTTCGAACCATGTTGCTTATGTCGTGGCAATTGATAAAGCTTCCATAAAACAGCAGGACGACGATAAATTAGACGTGTTTGTCTACCTTCTTACAAAATTTGAACAGATTCCCACAAGTTCAAAACGATGAAGTGGCGAGCGCAAAATCAGTCACAAAAAACATGTATTTTGCATGTAAAATCCGAATGAAGGTAAATTTTTAAAGTAAACTTTCAATTTTTTCGTAAGAATACATTTTTTATTTGTTTGAATCACTTTCAAACATTTTCGCGCTTTCAGTTCACGTAAAAATGAAGTTTACATGCTGCATTTAGCTCGACTATAAACCATCCTATCTCGAGAACGGATAAAGAGCATTCGATAAAAATCTTGTTTTTACTTTATCCGTTTACCTACCTGAGTGAAAAGCTTGAACAGATTCGTACATGTTTAAACTATACAAATGGCGCTCTTCGTAAACTTTCCAGACAACCTGGTTTTTGCATGTACACTATGTAATCAAAAGTATCCGGACACCTAGATGAAAATGACTTACCAATTCGTTGCTTCTTCCATCGGTAGCCGGCCGGGGTGGTCTCGCGGTTCTAGGCGCTCAGTCCGGAACCGCGCGACTGCTACGGTCGCAGTTTCGAATCCTGCCTCGGGCATGGATGTGTGTGATGTCCTTAGGTTAGTTAGGTTTAAGTAGTTCTAAGTTCTAGGGGAATGATGACCACAGATGTTAAGTCCCATAGTGCTCAGAGCCATTTGAACCATTTGACCCATCCTTATGCTTGATGACAGCTTCCACTCCCGCAGGCATAAGTTCCATCAGGTGCTGGAAGGTTTTTTGGGGAACGGCAGCCCATTCTTCACGGAGTGTTGCACTGAGGACAGGTATAGATGTCGGCCGGTGAGGTCTGGCACGAAGTCGGCGTTCCAAAACAGCCCAAAGGTGTTCTATAGGATCACAGGTCAGGGCTCTGTTCAGGCCAATCCATTACAGAGATATTATTGACGCGTAACCAAAAATATGGCTCTGAGCACTATGCGACTTAACTTCTGAGGTCATCAGTCCCCTAGAACTTAGAACTACTTTAAACCTAACTAACCTAAGGACATCACACACATCTACGCCCTAGGTAGGATTCGAACCTGCGACCGTAGCGGTCGCGCGGTTCCAGACTGTAGCGCCTAGAACCGCTCAGCCACCCCGACCGGCGACGTGTAACCACTCCATCACACGCCGTGCATTATGAACAGGTGCTCGATCGTGCTGAAAGATGCAATCGCCATCCCCGAATTGCTCTTCAACAGCGGCAAGCAAGAACGTGCTTAAAACGTCAATGTAGACCTGTGCTGTGATAGTGCCACGCAAAGCTACAAGGAGTGCAAGCCCCCTCCATAAAAAACACGACCACACTATAACACCACCGCCTCAGAATTTTACTGTTGGCATTACACATACACGCTGGCAATGACGTTCACCGGGCATTCGCCATACACACACCCTGCTATCGGATCGCTACGTTGTGTACCATGATTCGTCACTCAACACAATGTTTTTCCACTCTTCAATCGTCCAATATTTACGCTCCTTACACCAAGGAAGGCGTCGTTTGGCATTTACCGGCGTGATGTGTGGCTTGTGAGCATCCGCTGGATCATGAAATCCTAGTTTTTTCACCTCCCGCCTAAATGTCATAGTATTTGCAGTGGATCCTGGTGCAGTTTGGAATTCCTGTGTGATGGACTGGATAGATGTCTGCCTATTACACATTACGACCCTCTCCAACTGTCGGTGGTCTCTGTCAGTCAACAGACGAGGTCGACTTGTACGCTTTTGTGCTGTACGTGTCCCTTCACGTTTCCACTTCACTATCACATCTGAAACAGTGGATCTAGAGATGTTTAGGAGTGTGGAAATCTCGCGTACTGACGTATGACACCAGTGACACCCAATCACATGACCTCGTTCGAAGTCTGCGAGGTCTGCGGGTGTGTGTGTGTGTGTGTGTGTGTTGACTATAGCGTAAGTTAGTTTAAGTTAGATTAAATAGTGTGTAAGCTTAGGGACCGATGACCTAAGCAGTTTGGTCCTATAAGCTCTTACAGAAATCTACAAAATTTACAGGTGATGTGGTTTCAACCAAGCCAAAGCACAGTGATCCGTTATCCACTCCCGTTTCTACACTGCACTGACACCAATGTCATCATAAACTCAAAGCACATGGCTCTCTAGTACAGAGTAGGCCGAAAAATAAGTGTCGTGTGTTCTGCATGGAGACTGATGCTATTTCTATGGCCTACAACGTTTACAGCGATTACTGGCAGCGGAGTTTCTTGCACAGAACACCTGCAATATGGGATTTGTGTCGTTAATAATTTTCACTGGTGGAACGATCTTTGGTAATGGCGTCGTCATAAACTTACATAATCGTTATTTATGAAGTACAGAAAATGGTTGAATCGTCGTGTCAGCAACGTTGCGGCAACAGCGTTTGATGGGAATCGTTGGTGACCACCTACTTGGACTGGACCATTTGTTTCTTTTTTTTCTTTTTGTCACAATGCAGTGGCGGCTCGTTGCTAATGTGCTACAATATTGCAAAAATCAACAGAAAAAATTCACAAAAAATATATTAAGTAAGTCTCACCCAACGATGAAAAAGGGTCAATATGTAGCGGTTTTCTACAGCATAATTTATTTATAACTTTGGAGTTGAAATGATCAACGTTGGTTAGCAGATTCTTCTCAGTTCTCATGCTTAACCACACTCGGAATTCACGATTTCGATAGAACGATGAAATATTTGTGACAAGGAAAAATACGAAAGTCATTCTTGATCATGGAATTTAATACAAACGTGAAGAAGGAAAAAAATATTTGCGTACAAAAAGATTCAAATACTTACTTCAATCCCGTAAGTCGACATCTCTAACGACATGGCTGTGCCGAAAACACACATCTGAATATATTATTATTTATGTTTGGAGATCCTGAAGGTTTCTACTGATGACGCATCATTAACCGACATTTATCCTAGGAAATGGTTCCAAAGAAGACGTGTTTGCGATAAGTCTTCAATGCGCCAAAAACGGCATTCGTAATATAAATATGCACATGGGTCGGATACGGCGCTTTCCGATTGGCCTTTCAGTTCTGACTTTCCATTGTTCGCTTGGTAGGAGCTCGGACGGTATGGTTGGGATATTGCTAGACTTCAAGTTATTTTTGTGCTGCTGCGAGGATTATAGCACAGTTACTGCCTGCAGAAATGATGTCACTTCAATGCATGAACAGTTGCACACAGGCAGCTACTCTTCCTTGAGTGGACCATGTTGTTGTTGTTGTGGTCTTCAGTCCTGAGAATGGTTTGATGCAGCTCTCCATGCTACTCTATTCTGTGCAAGCAGCTTCATCTTAAAGTATGTACTGCAGCCAACATCCTTCTGAATCTGCTTAGTGTATTAATCTCTTGGTCTCCCTCTACGATTTTTACCCTCCACGCTACCCTCCAGTACTAAATTGGTGATCCCCTGATGCCTCAGAACATGTCCTACCAACCGATCCCTTCTTCTAGTCAAGTTGTGCCAGAAACTTCTCTTCTCCCCAATCCTATTCACACTTCCTCATTAGTTATGTGATCTACCCATCTAATAGTCAAAATATCCACGGGTGTGCTGCCGGTCTACAGTGTCTAACGGGCACAATATTTCGGCGATCATACATGTCGCCATCATCAGGTGAACTGACGGACTGAGCTCCCGTGAACGTGCCGGAACGGAGACCCGTACGCTATGGCTGCTCGGAGGGAACTGGGTTCGGTGGCGGCGGCGGCCGATTTAAATACCCTCCGCCCGCGGCGCGCTCCCTCCGCCGTCCGCGCCCCGCGCCATGGTCGCGCGGTGAAACAGATTGCGACGGCGTCTGAGATGACGTAGGAGTGATGGCTCTGTCCGCCGTGGTCGTCACAACTATACGTTTGCTCGATTTACTCTTGATTAACCCGATCGCTGGTTCCCAAGCCTTGCTAAGATTATAGCCACAGTCACGGTTTATGAGGTCGTCATTGGTGCGAATTTCGATGGCCTCTCTAACAACGCTGTCCCAATATCTCGACGTCTGTACCAGAATCCTCGTGCGGTCATATTCCATGGCGTGATTTTCCAACAAACAATGTTCAGCGACCGCCGACTTCCTCGGATACATCAGACGAGTGTGCCTCTGGTGTTCACGGCATCGATCCTCGACGGTACGCATCGTCTGACCAATATACGACTTGCCACATTGACACGGAATCTGGTACACGCCGGCCTTCCTCAAACCGAGGTCATCTTTGGCGCTCCCCACTAGTGCACGAGTTTTATTTGGAGGACAAAACACAGTTCCGACCCGGTGTTTCTTCAGAATGCGAGCGACTTTCCCCGAGAGTGCGCCTGTGTATGGAATAAATGCAGTGCCTACCTCCTCCCTTGCAGCTCGACTTCCGCCAGAATCAGCCGAGGAAATACGTCGTGAAACTTGTCGTGCGTTGACGAAATCCAAGCCGATGAAGTCAAATATCAGCAGTAAAGAGAGGGCGGCCATTCGTGATCTGAGGGAGCGCTCTGAAATTGTTGTCTTACCGGCTGACAAAGGCAATGCTACAGTTGTTGTCTCCCATAAGGACTACACTGATAAGATGCAGAGCCTGCTAAATGACGATTCCTACCGGAAGATCAGCGTTGACCCTACTAAGAAGGTAGAGAACAAGACGAGGGCGCTTCTCAAGGACGCAGATTTACCGGAGGGTGACGCTAAGAAATTGTTACCCCAAGGTCCGGTACCGCCGAGACTATATGGACTCCCGAGGGTTCACAAAGAGGGGATACCATTACGCCCCATTGTCAGCAACATCAGGGCACCTACATATTTGTTGGCCAAATACCTGACGGGAATATTAAGTCCTTATGTGGGTAAATGCTCTCACCACATCCGGAATTCCGTGGATTTTGTTAAACGCCTTGACAGCTTCAGGTTGGATGAGTCAGATATCATGGTGAGTTTTGACGTCGTTTCCTTGTTTACGAGGGTACCCCTGCGAGAGTCACTGGAATTGATTAGTCAGAAGTTTGACGAGAAGACCACTGAACTTTTTAGGCATGTCTTGACTTCCACGTATTTTCTTTTTAATGGAGAATACTATGAACAAACGGAGGGAGTCGCCATGGGTAGCCCACTCTCACCGGTGGTAGCGAATTTGTACATGGAGAACTTCGAGGAGGAAGCCCTGTCGTCATCCGTATGGAAACCTACTTGCTTTTTCCGTTACGTGGACGACACGTTCGTCATCTGGCCACATGGTATGGATAAACTCCGTGACTTCCTTACACATCTAAACTCCATACACCCCAACATCAAATTCACTATGGAGACTGAAACGGAGGGTAAATTACCTTTCCTTGACGTCTTGGTCAAGAGAAGGGCTGACGGCACCCTAGGTCATGGGGTGTATCGGAAGACTACGCACACTGATCTGTATTTGCATGCAGACAGCTGCCACCACCCTTCACAGAGGAATGGGGTACTTAAAACTCTAGTACATAGGGCGCGCACTATCTCTGACGCAGAGAGTCTACCCCAGGAATTGGAACATCTGAGAACTGTATTTCAAAAAAATGGGTACTCAGAGTGGCAGATTCAACGTGCTCTCCGCCCAACCACTGCAGCACAACCCCTTGAGATGGATGAAGTCACGAGGGAGGAGGTAGGCACTGCATTTATTCCATACACAGGCGCACTCTCGGGGAAAATCGCTCGCATTCTGAAGAAACACCGGGTCGGAACTGTGTTTTGTCCTCCAAATAAAACTCGTGCACTAGTGGGGAGCGCCAAAGATGACCTCGGTTTGAGGAAGGCCGGCGTGTACCAGATTCCGTGTCAATGTGGCAAGTAGTATATTGGTCAGACGATGCGTACCGTCGAGGATCAATGCCGTGAACACCAGAGGCACACTCGTCTGATGTATCCGAGGAAGTCGGCGGTCGCTGAACATTGTTTGTTGGAAAATCACGCCATGGAATATGACCGCACGAGGATTCTGGTACAGACGTCGAGATACTGGGACAGCGTTGTTAGAGAGGCCATCGAAATTCGCACCAATGACGACCTCATAAACCGTGACTGTGGCTATAATCTTAGCAAGGCTTGGGAACCAGCGATCGGGTTAATCAAGAGTAAATCGAGCAAACGTATAGTTGTGACGACCACGGCGGACAGAGCCATCACTCCTACGTCATCTCAGACGCCGTCGCAATCTGTTTCACCGCGCGACCATGGCGCGGGGCGCGGACGGCGGAGGGAGCGCGCCGCGGGCGGAGGGTATTTAAATCGGCCGCCGCCGCGACCGAACCCAGTTCCCTCTGAGCAGCCATAGCGTACGGGTCTCCGTGCCGGCACGTTCACAGGAGCTCAGTCCGTCAGTTCACCTGATGATGGCGACATGTATGATCGCCGAAATATTGTGCCCGTTGGACACTGTAGACCGGCAGCACACCCGTGGATAATTTGACTATCAAATACGCCGGGAGAAACTCAAGAATTATCCATCTAATGTTCAGCATTCTTCTGTAGCACCACATTTTGAAAGCTTCTATTCTCTTCTTCTCCAAAATATTTATCGTCCATGTTTCACTTCCATACATGGCTACACTCCATACAAATACTTTCAGAAACGACTTCCTGACACTTAAATCCATACTCGATATTAACAAATTTCTCTTCTTCAGAAACGCTTTCCTTGCCATTGCCAGTCTACATTTTATATCCTCTCTACTTCGACCATCATCAGTTATTTTGCTCCCCAAATAGCACAACTCCTTTACTACTATAATGTCTCATTTCCTAATCTAATTCCCTCAGCATCACCGAAGTTAAGTCGACTACATTCCATTATCCTAGTTTTGCTTTTGTTGATGTTCATCTTATATCCTCCTTTCAAGACACTGTCAATTGCGTTCAACTGCCATTGCGTTCAACTGCTCTTCCAAGTCCTTTGCTGTCTCTGGCAGAATTGCAATGTCATCGGCGAACCTCAAAGTTTTTATTTCTTCTCCATGGACTTTAATACTTACTCCGAATTTTTCTTTTGTTTCCTTTACTGCTTGCTCAATATACAGATTGTGGACCATAGTGTGGCTAAAATCATTTCAACTCTCGACACAGCAGTTTCCAGTTATAGTGGAGAGAGCGCTAGAAAACATGCTTTCGTCCAGTTTGTTTGCATACCAGCATGCATTCAAAGAAAAATAGCGTAATTACAGTGCAGTTTCGAGCTCGCATTCGGAGATAAATGGCATAATTTTAGTGCTATATTTACAGTGTGCTGTAGCACATTAGCACATGATCAATGGTCACAATGACACGCAGGCATAAAGGGCAGGTGTATATGGTATTCCACCTGAACACTCTGCCTCCTTTGGTGGAGAATGTACCTTTAGAAATTCACAGGTAACATTGATGATGCACGATAGACCACAAGCCCACTTCGGAACATCCTTCATCAACCCCTCATCAACATCTTCCCCAGGAAGAGTTCCTTGTTCATAACCCCTCGGTCACTGGACGTACACCCCCTCGAATTTTACATGTGAGGGATGCGAACAGTGTTGTGTGTGCTGAACCAGTTCTGATGTGAAAGTACTAGAAATCTTTAACATCATGCAGCGCGTCAGCAACCGTATATGTATAGAAAATAAACAATTTTTTTCAGCCTTCAGTTGCAAGGTAATTTTTTACTCGTTTACCTAGGTTTCGATTCCGTTAATGGAATCTTCTTCAGAACAAAAATTAAATTATTTTAAGAGCCAAACACTGGCCATGTCACAGATTAAAAATTAAAACAATAAAGACGCATAATCATAAGATTATGTCTGTCAAGATTAAAACCATTAAGGCGAACGTAGACGGAACTACGCTGGCCAGAATTAAGGACCACATGTGCTCCGTCTACGTTCGCCTTAATGGTTTTAATCTTGACAGACATAATCTTTTGATTATGCGTCTTTATTGTTTTAATTTTTAATCTGTGACATGGCCAGTGTTTGGCTCTTAAAATAATTTAATTTTTGTTCTGAAGAAGATTCCATTAATGGAATCGAAACCTAGGTAAACGAGTAAAAAATTACCTTGCAACTGAAGGCTGAAAAAAATTGTTTATTTTCTAAAGTACTAGAACTGTGTGTCTTTATTGTTGTCTGTGCTGCTAACTGGCTGCAACCTAGAGCGTCCAAAAGAATGAGGCAATGCACGATGCGACTTGTGAATGCTTGCATTGCGACTCACTTCGACGATCTCTTGTAACTTAGAAGAAACTAATACTATGTAATATATAATGTACATTGAAGAGCCAAAGAAACTGGACAACTGCCTAATATCGTGTAGGGCACCCGCGAGCTCGCAGAATTGCCGCAACACGACGTGGCATGGACTTGACTAATGTCGGAAGTAGTGCTGCAGGGAACTGACACACTGAATCCTGCGGGGCTGTCCATAAATCCGTAAGATTACGATGGGGTAGAGATCTCTTCTGAACGGCGCATTGCAAGCCATTCCAGATATTCTCAATAATGTTCATGTTTAGGGAGTTTGGTGGCCAGTGGAAGTATTTAAACGCATAAGAGTGTTCCTGAAGCCACGCTGTACCAATTCTGGACGAGGGGGGAGGGGGGGGGGAGGGTCGCATTGTCCTGATGGAAATTGCCCATGTCCATTGGAATGCACAATGGAAATGAATAGATGCAGGTGATCAGACATGATGCTTACATACGTGTCACCTGTCAGAGTCATATTCAGATGCATCAGGGGTCCCATATAGCTCCAACTTCACACGCCCCAGATAATTATAAAGCCTCCACCAGCTTGAACAGAAGCCTGCTGACATACAGGGTCCATGGATTAATGAAGTTGTCTCCATCCCCTTGCAAGTGCATCAGTTTGATACAATTTGAAACGAGACTCATTCGTCCAGGCAACATGTTTCCGGTCAACAACAGTCCAATGTCTGTGCTGCCAACTGGCTGCAACCTGGAGCGTCCGAAAGAGTGAGGCAATCCAGGCCTGCTGACAGGCCCAGGCGACGCATAAAGCTTTGTGTCGTACATCAAGGTTACACGAGTGAGCCTTCGGCTCTGAAAGCCCAGTCGACCGCTGTGGCCCAGCGGATCTGGGCGCTTCAGTCCAGAGCCGCACTGCTGATATGGCCGCAGGTTCGACTCGTGCCTCGGGCATGGATGTGTGTGATGTCTTTAGGTTAGTTACGTTTAAGTAGTTCTAAGTCTAGGGGACTAATGACCTCAGATGTTAAGTCCCATAGTGCTTAGAGTCATTTGAAACATCTGAAAGCCCGTATCGATGATGTTTCATTGAATGGTTCGCACGCTGACACATTTTTGTGCCCCTGTTACGTCTGCCACAGACGGCCCCTGCCAGGCAGATTACACTCAAGACACCCCTGTGTACAATATAACATACACAAGCACTTGCAGGCGGAACTAAGAGGAAAACAATTCTTCAAAACAAACAGAACTTGCTAGAGACTAATGCGAACCTTTTTCTGCAGAGGTCGCCTCACAGATACAGGGAAAATTGGAGTACTCCGCCGGCTTCCGCCGGCTTTATAAGGCAGGTGCAGCAGCAGTACAGCCAGTTCATCACCGAGCTAGGACCAGCTCTGACAGACCTCACCAACGCTCTTGATGAATGGTTGTCTACAAGTTATTTGTTTTTGTGTATATAGTGATTGTTCGAGAAGTGTATTGCGGTTTCAATAAACGACATAATACTGAGTGTTCTACAATACTGAGTATTCTTCAGCCCCAGTATTGAAATTTGCGGTAATTTGCGGAATGGTTGCATTTCTGTCATGTTGAACGATTCTATTCAGTAGTCGTTGGTCCCGTTCTTGCAGGATCTTTTTCCAGCCTGCGACCGAACCGCCGAATCTTTCCATCAGTAAATGGGGTATGTTCTCAAGTGACTCCGTTATTTTAACCCCTCCACTGACAGAATGACCCGCTTCCTACTTCCGTATGTATAAAGTCAATACGGACTTGTAGCTGTCACGCCTTTGCGCTTACTGCTACGTATTTTAACCGTATATAGCTCAGCCCTAATGGTAAGAGTTAGTAGTGAATTCTGGTGTTATTAATCTTTGAAGACAGCACAGCTGCCACAAGCTCAGCTCACTTTTACTCCACTCCTACCCTCGCCATTACACCACATTAACTAGGTGCTACATAGACCTTGCTAAATTCACTTGCGTATACATTTTTGACCGTTACTCGCCAGTATTTACCTATTGGATTAGTACACTCCTAACCGGACTATTTCTCAAAGAGCTGTGATGATTGAACGGGTTCGATCCACGGCCTACAGTGCCCTACAGTTCACACGGTAACACTGCCTACCTGACCCACTTAACTTGGTAGTGAGCTTGTGTATCCAATCACCACTGCTAGCAGCTGTGGATAATCCTATCAGCACGACGAGAGCAGCAGACTTACCGTCGAATCCTCCTGAGAATACTTATAACTACGGTCGCCAGCTCTGAAGGAGCAAAAGAATAAATCAATTTTTTGGCTCGTTTCAAAGTGAAACGGTTTGAGTTGAATTTAAACTTAATTCTGAATATTACTATTTCTGATCATTCTAGGTGATTCTACAAAGCAAATACTCTCTCAATTTCTGTGAGTTGGTTTGGTAATTACCACCAAGACAATTTATGCAACTTAGGTTAACAAAATTCTATCCTTCAACTTATTTAATGATTTTGGATATTAAGTTAAGTGACTTTACTTGAAAGGTTACTCAGAAAGATTTAAGTAACTAAAAATAGGCGACTCATTCTGGTGTGGCCATTGCTCTTTTCAACATTCTTATACGCTAAATTATTCTACAACCAAAAGAATTGTAAATGAAAGAGGCGATGGTGGCCTCAGTCTGATTTCACTACACTTTGTTTCAGGTTACTACACTTTACAATGAACAACACGCCTCGTAATTTTACTCATTACTATATTCTGTCCTCTGCACTTGAATAAAAGATAACTGGTATTCTCCTTTTACATGTATACAAAGTTCGACTTAACAATTGCAAGCAGTCTTGCCTTGGGTAGATGTGTCGGTGCTGGTGGTGAGATGCAGGTGGCTAACGCAGCTCTTCACGCCTCATGCCCTTAATGGCGGCTGGAACTACGAGCTGTAGCACTCGTATAAGCTACTGTACGTCCGCCATAAAATCTGGGCGCAGGAACTCTTACAATCAGCCCCAGTGGCATAGAGACGGCTTCGACAACCATTCGTCGCGTTCCACTCCACAAACGGCGACGATATTCTCCTTTTCGCTGTTGCACAGTCACTTTTGCGTGAGCACAGTTATGCACGTCCGCTCACGTCAACACTCCCCAGGCCATTCCATTGTTCCGTCCCTGTGTCTCCAGCTACCTCTAGCTACGCTCGTATCACCAAGAGTGGGGGCGTTCCCCTACCACCTTTTCACCGAAATCATTTAGTATTTAAGAATATTTATATTTATTACCCTGGAGTTCATACCAGTCATAATAATTTACTGCTAGCACCTTATAACATTAAATCATACAGTAATAACTTATAATTACCAAGAAAAAGAATACATTTGACTCCGAGAGCGTAGTGCATTGCCTGAGAGCCAGCGCTAATTCCCAGTTTCGCCAATAGATGGCATCAGGGTGCACTCCCTGGCAGTCTCACACCAGCGCGCCCGTTTCCGACGCGCGGGCTCCAAATTACTGTCAGCCCACCATCATTTCAGTTCCGTTACACATGCCCCACTTCTTATTGAAGTATCTAACAGTGATAATTCAATAAGAAGTCTCTCCTATAATGAATCTGAAATTTTCGTTAAGCTTTTTACCAAGGGTTTTCCCTTTCTTACTGATACACCTCGGTACTTATATTACTTATTTAAAATTAAACACCAATTCTTTCTATCTTTCCTGCTAAACATTACATAAATGATTTACATATATTCTTTACAATTTTCTTACATCTAAACACAGTACACTTTAAACATCTTTTTTACAAAATTTTTAAATACACTTCTTTTATCTCAGGCAAGTAAAACACACGTTAAGCGCCTATTACTTTATAGCCCGTCCTTTTCACTTTACCTCCTCACTTTTCTACCTCTTCCACAACACTTATTTACACATCTATTAAGGCTTTCTTAGAAGCTCAGTCTTTCCCAGTCTGTTTAGTCTCTACTTAAACTAGAAGTTTCATTAGAATACTGCAACATATTTTAGTGAACATTTACCTTTCACATAGAACAAAAGAAACAAAACTACTTACATATTGGTTTACTTTAATATTTATTTATATATTTATTTTCAATCTGGTAGAATTCGTGGTTCATACTTTTTGAGATCCACTATGTTTCTTACTCCCAGGTGTTGGCCTGTTAATGGGTACTCTAAATAATAAGCGTTCACATTGGGTATGGACACTATTTTAAATGGTCCATTATATATATATTTAAATTTGCTGATCTCGTTATTAATTTCACTTGACTTTTCATGTGTTTTTACAAGAACGAGATCACCTATTTAGAATTTAGGATTCCTTACTTTTTCGTCATGACGACGAGTTCTCGCATCTGCTTGCTTTCTCATCTTGTCTTTTACTAAGTTCTTTTTACTATCATAATCTAATTCAACTCTATCTGGAAATTCTAGTAGGTCTTCTACTAGACTTTTACTTCTCGTCTTTTTCAGGATTTCTTCTGGAGTAAATCCAGTGCTCTCGTTTGTTAATGAATTCATGATTTCTTCGAATTCACTCACATACACGCCCCACTTCTTGTGGTTACTATGGCAGTACGTCCTAAATAACCGACCTATCTCACGCATATATCTTTCTGCCGGATTGCTTGATGGGTGATAAGCTGAGATATGTACCACCTCTACATGTTTCTCAGTTATCCCATCCTTCCACATTTTTGAGCAAAACTGAACACCATTATCTGATAGTATTCTTTTTGGCTTCCCTACTTTCACAAAATAATCACACACCATTTTATCATACACAGCTCTGGCAGTAGCTTTTCTCAAGGGATATAGCTTTATATACTTTGAGAAAAGTTCAACTGCTACAAATATGGACACAAAACCCCCCAAGGTTTTCGGTAATGGTCCAAAGATATCTACTGCTACTATTTCTAATACTTCATCAGGTTTTATTGATTGCATGGGCCCTTGATTAGTTGCATTTGTTACTTTCGCCTTTTGGCATAGGTCACAAGATCTTATCCTCTGTGCTACCCTTCGTGCCATGTTGTTAAAGGTAATGCATTCATCTAACTTATCGGTACACTTCCGTGCACCACAATGGCCATATGCCAAGTGAACATAATCTATCAGCACTTCAGTGTGTTGTTCCGGCCAACATACTCTCCACTTCCCTGGATTATTTAATCTTTGAAGATACAGTACACCTTTATGTATTTTATATGAAGCCCTTATGTTAGTTGCGTCCGGATTGTCAAACTTGACCTTTACCGACTTGAGTGCATCATCATCACTTTGATATCTTCGCATATTCCGACATATTTCCCTAATTTTTTCTCTTCCTTCCGCTTTTTTGAAGTAATTCACCTCAAAAACATCTTCACTATTCTTTACACTTTCTAGTGTCTCACATCCTTCTGGTAATCTCGACAAAGCATCCGGTACCGCATGTTCTTTCCCTTTAACATACTTGATCTCTATATCAAATTGTTGTAAAAACAGCGCCCATCTGGTCAACCTGTTATGTAACAATCTGCAGTCCTTCAAAAATATTAAAGCTTTGTGGTCTGTATGGACCACAGTCTTATGCCCCCATAAGAAAAGTTGAAATTTCCTAAAACCCCATACTATAGCTAAAGCCTCCTTCTCTGAAACCGTATAGTTTCTTTCGTACTTAGACATTGTTCTACTCGCAAATGCTATTTGTCTATGAGTTTTTTCCCCATCTATCATTACCTCCTGAAATATGGATACCCCCAATCCATAATCTGAACTATCTGTTGCCATGTGGAATGGTTCACACAGGTCAGGGTGCCATAACTTTATGTTTTTAGCCAAATTGTCTTTTAGCCGGTTGAATGCTGTTTCACATTCCTCAGTCCACATATACACACTGTTCTTCTTAAGTAGGTTGTTCAGATGTGGGCTATTGAACACCTGATCATCCACATACTTACGATAAAAGGAACAAAGTCCTATAAATGACTTTAGTTGTTTTTTATTCTTGGGAGCCGGACAATTTCTTATTGCTTTGACTTTATCGGGATCCTTTTCAATTCCCTCTGGTGTTACTATGTGACCTAAAAACTTTATTTCTTTCTTCACAAACTCGCATTTTTTCAGGTTCAGGATCATTCCTCCTTTAATTAAAGCTTTGAACACCCTGTCACATAACTCTATGTGCTCTGCCCATGTCCTTGTAGCAATTAACAGATCATCTACATAAACCGTGATTAGCGAACTAAGTTCACTCCCTAAAATTTTGTCTAAAGCCCGAATGAACACTGAAACGGAAGTATTTAGGCCAAATGGTACCACTGTGAAATGGTAGCATTTGCCGTTGAATAAAAATGCCGTGTACTTCCTAGACTCCTCACTTAATGGGATTTGCCAGTATCCTGCAGTTAGGTCTAAACTAGTCATGTACTTTACACCATTAAACTTCTGCAATAAATTATCTATGTTCTCTGGACGATCCAACTCCCTCTTCACTACCTTATTCAGAGTACGAGCATCTATCACTATTCGTACACTTCCATCCTTCTTACCTACTATCACTAGTGGGTTATTATATGGGCTAGAACTCCGTTCAATGACCCCACATGAAACCATTTTATCTCTTTCTTTTTGAACTGCTTCTTTCTTAGACAAGGGTACATTATATGGTGGTTTAAAGAAAGGTTCATGCTCCTCTACCTCCATGCAGTACTCATAATTTATCACTCGTCCCGGTTTGTCTGAAAATACCTCCTGATTTTCTTTCAGAATTTGCCATAGATCCTCCCTTTGTGCATCAGATAGTCCTTCCGTTTTATCCACTACATTTCGAAGGAGTGTCTCCTTATTTCCATCTTCAACTATCTGCCTCACCAGACACCAATCGAATTTTTGACCTATTCCTGAATCATGATCATCTCTAAATTCTACCCATCTCAGCTGGTTCTCTTCCATTACTCTAGATGATTCAAATGGTATTTCTAAGATCGCACTATCAACTTTACAAACTATTATCCCTTTGTCACAATCTATAATTACTTTCTGTTTTATTAACCAGTCAATGCCTAAAATGATCTCGGCACTGAGCTCTGGAACTACTAAAAATGCATTCGAAAATAGCTTGTTTTTTATCTTAAATTCCATCATCACTTGATGTTTAACAGGTTTACTACATTTCCCTGTCGCCCCTATCACTTTAACACCTGTTACTGGCATCATGACTACTCCTCGTTGCTCTTTGATCATCTCAAAAAATGCGTGCGAAATAGCACTTATTTGAGCACCCGTATCCAACAATACATATAAATCGTATCCACATATATTAATGGGTAGGATTGTTTGCATCCTATTGTCCTCTTTCATACTTTCTTTATCTTCCCATAATAAATCCTTTTCCACCGCCAAGTCTTGCCATATTATTTTTCCGGTTTTTATACTGACCATTCCATCTGGAGGTTTCTTTCTCCTTTTCATCCTAAATTCTTTCACCACTTTTTCCAATAGTCCTTCGTCTAGGCTCTTTAATGCCATCTCGTTCTCATTCGAATCTGTCATGCCTGAACTCTCGGTTGCAGAATCGGAAACTTCCTCTACTTCTTTTTCTCCCTGGATGCTTTCTGATGATTGTGACGATAATTCCTCCTCCTTAGAAATATGACTTTCTTCGGATTCAAATAATTCTTGCAAATTATAATCCATTTCTCTACTTTCCCTTTGTTGGATAGTGCATTCGCCACTCTTACTTTCATTATTTTCCCCTACTAATGGAATTCCAGTCTCACTCAACTCATTTGATTCAGTTCTACAGGGATCACAACACTCTTTCTCTTGGTTAGATACACTTTCTCTAATTTCTCTAAAAGAATCTTCATCACAGTCATGTACTCTTGCTGTCACTAGGTACACATCATAATCGGTATGGCTCTCTGACACCGTCATATTCGGGTCCAAACTAATCACTTGAGTGGAAGATCTCTCTAATTGTGCTGGCTGGCTTTTGAGTTGATGTACATATTCTGCATACGAGGTAATTTCTGAATCGGCATGCGTCTCTGCACTATGCCCCTTTTTCTTATCCACCCTTTCCTCTTTAGTTACTTCTCGATGCGATTCGTCGACTATTCGTACGAACCTTTTACCATAAGTCACATCACTCCTACCTTGCCCCTGCCTCTCTGCACAGTTGCCATCCCTACCGACAACCAACGCCTTCTCTGACTCTTCCTTCATCAATTCGTCACTCTGACCTCGAATTGTACTTATTTCATTCACGTGAGCCTTCACATCCGACCGATATTCTTTTCCTACTTCATTTCCCTTAATAATTCCTCCCTGCTCTCTCTCCTCTGTTTGTATCCCTGCATTATACTTCGCAAAGTTTCGTTTATGTAACTGCTCTTCAGGCGAACGACGCACTATCCTGCTATAGTACTGAATACTCCGATCTTCCCTATATGTGGGCCATTTCTTTCTTTCCGCGCGCGTTAGGCCCTTGACCTGCGCGGTATTTAGTTTTCCTGATTTTGATAATGCATCCCGTTTCCCTGATAGTGTCCTCTCCCTCGCTGAGAGTTACCTCCTCGACCTCTTCCTCTCATCATGTTAATTTGCGGTTCATTCCTACCACCTTTTACTATTCCATTCTGATTTCTGAAACCTCGAAACTCTCTAGTTTCACGCCACCTATCTTCATTCTCGATTTTTTTCTAAAAATTCATCGAATGTTCGATGAGTGCCTCCTACATAACGCTTTGAATCGTCAGGTAGCTTTTTCCACAACTCCCACACTATCTCCGATTCTGATCTACGATCTTTAAGATACTCCAAACGCTTGAACCATCCTTCACAGTATTCTTTCATGAGCCCACGCCCATGTTCTGGCATTCTGGCGACAACGAATTCTCTCCACAACCTATCCCTCTGTTGTGTGCCCCAGAATTCCTCAAGGAACTTTTCTTTGAAGTCTGTAAACTTCAAATTGTCGATATCCAAATTCAATCCCCAACGTTTAGCATGACCTGCTAAAGCGTCTATTACTAAATTAATTTTTTCTTTATCCGACATGTCTGTTGGTAAGACACGTTCACAATTTTTTATAAAATCCATTGGATGCCATCCACCTTGTTTCTTTTGAGGATCGTATTTTTCCTCCCTACTCAGTATTTCCGATTTTTGCATTACCAATGGGATACCACTACAGTTAAGAAACGTCTGATTCTGAACTTGCTGACTTAACAATTTTATCTCATTACGCAGTGTATTTTCCTGTTCCTGCACACATGCATCAAAACTCAACATGGTATTGCGCAGTGTTTCAATATCAGCTGCCGTTTCTTTAACAATCTCTTTCTTTACAACTGGTACTATCACCTGTAATTTACTTTCAATTATCGGTTCTAATTTTTCACTAACCAAAGGTTCCACTGATTTCTCTATCCTCTGAATTTCGGTATCAAATCTTTTCTCTATTTCTGTGACTTTTCTCTGAACATTTGTTATTTCAGCCCTAATGCTATTTACTGATTTGTTTACCTCTGTGATACGTTGGCTTTGCGTATTCAAAATATCTAAATTGGCTTTTATTTTACCAGATAGGTTTTCATCCAGTTGGGATATGTGACTAGCCATTTCTGCTTTCAAACTAGCATTCCCTTCTCGAATTTGCGCCATCATACTATTTAACAAACTTGTTAATTCCATATCCTCTCCCTTGTGACTTGCATCCACGGATACATTGGGTTCACTTTTCACTACCTTTGGTTTTACTTCCCGTTCCTCCTGTTTTGTGGGTGTGGATTCATCTATAGGATTTTCCAACCCTACAACAGTATCTATGGTCCCTAATTCTGGGTCTGACCTTGTAATGTTTTCGTCTTGCTTGTTGCTATTCGACTCCATCTTATGCTGCTGTATTTCGTGCCTAATAGAAATGTTTATTAAACCAAGTATTACTTGTTTAAATCCTACTATTGGACTTTCTTTTGCTGCTTTGCAGGTTGTCGTCTTGAACTTACCAATTGTGGTATATATGTCTACAACAGAATTTTAAATTTAAAATTTTCTTGAAACTACCAGTTTATATAAAACACTTTTATTGCAGCCATTATTCTACAAACATGGTAAGTCCTGTCACGGTCGCCACATGCGACCGAACCGCCGAATCTTTCCATCAGTAAATGGGGTATGTTCTCAAGTGACTCCGTTATTTTAACCCCTCCACTGACAGAATGACCCGCTTCCTACTTCCGTATGTATAAAGTCAATACGGACTTGTAGCTGTCACGCCTTTGCGCTTACTGCTACGTATTTTAACCGTATATAGCTCAGCCCTAATGGTAAGAGTTAGTAGTGAATTCTGGCGTTATTAATCTTTGAAGACAGCACAGCTGCCACAAGCTCAGCTCACTTTTACTCCACTCCTACCCTCGCCATTACACCACATTAACTAGGTGCTACATAGACCTTGCTAAATTCACTTGCGTATACATTTTTGACCGTTACTCGCCAGTATTTACCTATTGGATTAGTACACTCCTAACCGGACTATTTCTCAAAGAGCTGTGATGATTGAACGGGTTCGATCCACGGCCTACAGTGCCCTACAGTTCACACGGTAACACTGCCTACCTGACCCACTTAACTTGGTAGTGAGCTTGTGTATCCAATCACCACTGCTAGCAGCTGTGGATAATCCTATCAGCACGACGAGAGCAGCAGACTTACCGTCGAATCCTCCTGAGAATACTTATAACTACGGTCGCCAGCTCTGAAGGAGCAAAAGAATAAATCAATTTTTTGGCTCGTTTCAAAGTGAAACGGTTTGAGTTGAATTTAAACTTAATTCTGAATATTACTATTTCTGATCATTCTAGGTGATTCTACAAAGCAAATACTCTCTCAATTTCTGTGAGTTGGTTTGGTAATTACCACCAAGACAATTTATGCAACTTAGGTTAACAAAATTCTATCCTTCAACTTATTTAATGATTTTGGATATTAAGTTAAGTGACTTTACTTGAAAGGTTACTCAGAAAGATTTAAGTAACTAAAAATAGGCGACTCATTCTGGTGTGGCCATTGCTCTTTTCAACATTCTTATACGCTAAATTATTCTACAACCAAAAGAATTGTAAATGAAAGAGGCGATGGTGGCCTCAGTCTGATTTCACTACACTATGTTTCAGGTTACTACACTTTACAATGAACAACACGCCTCGTAATTTTACTCATTACTATATTCTGTCCTCTGCACTTGAATAAAAGATAACTGGTATTCTCCTTTTACATGTATACAAAGTTCGACTTAACAATTGCAAGCAGTCTTGCCTTGGGTAGACGTGTCGGTGCTGGTGGTGAGATGCAGGTGGCTAACGCAGCTCTTCACGCCTCATGCCCTTAATGGCGGCTGGAACTACGAGCTGTAGCACTCGTATAAGCGACTGTACGTCCGCCATAAAATCTGGGCGCAGGAACTCTTACAATCAGCCCCAGTGGCATAGAGACGGCTTCGACAACCATTCGTCGCGTTCCACTCCACAAACGGCGACGATATTCTCCTTTTCGCTGTTGCACAGTCACTTTTGCGTGAGCACAGTTATGCACGTCCGCTCACGTCAACACTCCCCAGGCCATTCCATTGTTCCGTCCCTGTGTCTCCAGCTACCTCTAGCTACGCTCGTATCACCAAGAGTGGGGGCGTTCCCCTACCACCTTTTCACCGAAATCATTTAGTATTTAAGAATATTTATATTTATTACCCTGGAGTTCATACCAGTCATAATAATTTACTGCTAGCACCTTATAACATTAAATCATACAGTAATAACTTATAATTACCAAGAAAAAGAATACATTTGACTCCGAGAGCGTAGTGCATTGCCTGAGAGCCAGCGCTAATTCCCAGTTTCGCCAATAGATGGCATCAGGGTGCACTCCCTGGCAGTCTCACACCAGCGCGCCCGTTTCCGACGTGCGGGCTCCAAATTACTGTCAGCCCACCATCATTTCAGTTCCGTTACAAGCCGCAGCAATACCGGAGATTTGATCTTTTACCAGACTCTTGATATTCACGGTGCACTCGTGGTCGTATGGGAAACCCCCACTTCATCGCAACCTTGGAGATGCTGTGTCCCATCGCTCGTGCACCGACTATAATACCACGTTCAAACTCAGTTAGATCTTGATAGCCTGCCATTGAATCAACAGTAACCGATGTAACAACCGCACCAGACACTTGTTTTTTTATACAGGCGTTGGCGACCTCAGCTCCGTATTCTACCTGTTTACATATCTCTGTATTTGGATATGCATGCCTATCCGAGTTACTTTGGCGCTTCAGTGTAGAAACTCCATTTCTCTTAGGGTGAAGTGTAACTCAATAATAGCTCTGCTTTCAAGCTACTGACCTATTCACGTAGAAGCCACCAGCTTCCCAAAATAAGACAGCCGGTGCCTCTAGTGTACACGCTTGCATCCTCCTCGCGCAGGTGACATAGACGTGCAGGGGGGCAAGAACTGGTCGGTGCGCGTCTTCAACTGGGTGCTGGTACGGCGCAACCCGGCGACTGGCCAGGTGGAGGTGAAGCTGCAGGTCCCGGGACTCTTCTCCTCCCCTGCTGGCGGCAGCGGCGACTACGATGACGACGTCGACTCGAGCGACAGCGGACGCGAAGCGAGATCGACGCGCCTCGAAGAAGGTAAGTAGCTGACGATCTGGACTGAGCTGCCAAGGTCGGAATTTTATAATTGGAGGCTATTGTCAGAAACTTCACAGGACACTAAACCAACATATCCACCACTGAACCCTAGCACGCCACAACAACAGTCTGACTCCATACAAAGGACGCTCTCGCTGCGATATGACTTTCTAAAAACTCCTTATGCTGCTAGCTATGTCAAACGGTTATGTATTGTTGTGGTCTTCAGTCCGAAGACTGGTTTGATCGCAGTTCTCCATAATAGTCTATACTTTCCAAACCTCTTCATCTTTGCATAATGAATGAAGCCCCTTCTATTTCAACTTGCCTTCTACAGTCAAGCATTTGTCCACCTCTACACTTTTTAGTCCCCACCTCTCCTTCCATTAAAAATTGATAATACCTTGTTACTTCAGCAAGAATCCTACCAACGATTCTATTCTTTTAGTCAACTTATGCAATAATTCCTTTTTTCCCCTACGCGATTCTACTGTAGCAAATTATTTCAAAAGTTTATATTCTCTTCGGCTACAGAAAAGAGAAGGGAGATGAGAGAGAAGTGGCTATCTGACAGGGAGAATGAGCAGAAAAAGGAACATTTTATCAACATCAGAAGGAAGACAAAGCGAATCCTAAGAACAGAGAAGAGAATATATCTAACCAGTTTGCTAGAACAAGTTGAGGCACAGAGCCAAAACAAGAACTCAAGGCAATTCTTCCAGTACATAAAAAATCAGAAACGTGGATATCAGGGCCCAACTTTTTTCATTAGAGATAAGAACGGCAACTTGATAAATGACAAGGAAGGAATTGTGGAAAGATGGAAAGGATACTTCTCAAAACTGTTGAATCGCCCAGACCAAGATGGGATATTACCTGCAAACACTACGGAGGGAAGGAAAGATGAAGAAGAATGGGAAGTTAGTGAAGAAGACGTGAAAATCGCAATCAAAGGACTCAGAAACAACAAAGCCCCAGGGGAGGACGGAATAACATCAGAATTAATCAACGAGGGAGGTGAGAGCTTACACTCAGAGATATATAAACTGATCCAGTTGATATGGGAGAAGGAGACACTGCCAGAAGAATGGAAAATAGCTATAATATGCCCAATATACAAGAAGGGAAGCAAAATAGAATGCCGTAACTACAGAGGAATCAGCTTGTTGAATGGAACGTATAAGGTGCTATCCATCATTATCCTCAGAAAATTGCAACCATTCATAGAGAACAATATACAGGAGTACCAAGCTGGCTTTCGACCAAACCCTTCGACAATAGATCAAATTTTCACACTAAGACAATTATTTGAAAAACATTGGGAATATGATAAAGATATCTACAGCGTGTTCGTCAATCTTCAACGTACATACGACAGCATCCATAGGAATAGCCTATACAATGCAATGCGGGACTTCAGAATCCATGAGAATCTAGTGAGAATGGTGCAAGCTTGTATGGCAGGGTCAAAGGCAGCAGTACGTTTCTGCGGAGCCACATCTGAAACATTCGAGATTGAGACAGCCTCAGACAAGGGGATGTTCTCTCACGTGTTCTGTTGAATGTCACCTTAGAGAAAATAATAAAAGAGTGTAGGCAACAGGAGTGGACTGGAGTAGAGATGGACGGTGTGGCGAAATAAATAAAAAACATTTTATATTTTAAATTCCACGTCATTGTTGATTTAATCAGAGTTCTCACCTTAGACGTAGAATTAGTCCTTCTGCCACAATATTAATTCATTAGTCGCCATCGATGTTCTTCTCTTTGTTGACCGTGTGTACCATCATGAGTCGGCATCGGTTCACTTCACGAAGACGGTGGAAACCAAGGAATACTATGCTACGTCGCTATAAATAATTTTCGTAACACTTCGATACTTTTCACTATTTTTTTTATTCACAACACAATAAGACTTGCTGTGCTCGTCGCACAAACCATAATTACCAACCATATGGCTGCCTTTCCGCACAGTCCAAAAATCACGTCCATCCTCCACAAGGCAACAATCGAAAGTGTCCCTTAGCTCCTTGGAGTATCAAACAAAAGAGAATCCAATGAGAACTTTACAAAGATTATAATATACATGCCTCTCAATTTATCTTTGGCGCAGCTTTTAAGATATCGTATGTCTCTGCATAGGGATGTGTCATTACAACTGCCCCCCTACTGTATACTGTCACTAGAAAATTTTATTTGATTGACAGGATACAGTAGTCGACCTTGCAATTGATAGGTTTGGGGGTCTTTTATTTACAAACTTCATTTTTATTGTCTCATTTTCATGGCACTGTGAATTCTTTGGTATTTCTGAGTGTGTGTCAGTTTTTTGGTATACTTATGCTAATATTTACAAACCTTAATCCTAATATACAAAGTTCTGGTTAATACTGAGAAAATGACATCATGTAGTAAAGTTTGTACAATAAAATATACAATGAATACAACGTTACATACAAATGTTTCCTTCCTCATCAGAGGTGAAAATTAAGTCCTTGTATTGCCTTCTGTATTTATTCTGGGGCGACGAGCTTTGTTCGCTAGCCCGTGTTGAATATGGGCGGGTGATACGCGCGCCTGATTGTTTGGTCGTCCGTTAGCGGGCGACGTTGGTTGAATGCGCGCGACAGTGCACTGAATATACACCGACGTGCGGGTACCGTCGAGACTTCCGAACCTCAGTATGCGTGTGCTTTTTGTAGTTCCTTCCAGTACTTAGACTGGATACGACGAGGTACATTGGAATATGTGCCCCGAAGAACACACCACACTATGTGCGAGGCGGAGGACGATCCCGTCGATGCAGCTCCTGGTAAGAAGCGTACCATGTCAAACTTGTTTGGCATTGTCCTTTCCTACTGTGACGCCATGGGTCGTTTGACGATACAAGCTTCAATTTTCGATGTCACTTGTTTAGGGTCGCTGACATTTGCAACGTAGCACTACTTTGCACAATTTTAATTTCTACACACACCACTTTAACCGCGAGTATTGCGATCGAAACTTCCTTTTCACTACACTTTTTTTTCTTCGCATTAACCCCTTTTACCTATTGTACTGAGATTCATTCCCCTCAATACTTCTGGTCAATGCACATAATTTGTAAGTCACGGGACTTGGCATGAAATACAAAATACATCACATACAATGGAATAACATATAATACATACAATACATTGTTTACATTAACTGCAGGAAAAAACTATCCACTAAAATTGAAAAAATTTTTGACCACTCATAGTGGCTTCTTCGTCTTGGATTTTACTGACACACACACACTCGCCTTTTTCCATTAATCTGTTAGAAGGAACAAGTCCTTTGTTTTCCTTCTTGAACTCGAGTATAAGTTAAGGTTTACCTCCATTACGTATTCTTCACACGCAACGACATGCATCAGCATGCAGAGAATACAGCTGTAGCCGCTCCACTGAAGCTTGGGAAGTGAATTTTCTACCTTCTACTTAGGGTAGTGGCAACGACTACGTGTATGCTACGGTTTTTCGCGTATAAAATCTGAAAATGCACGAAATAATCATTTATATGCAGCATAACCCTAATATGTACAGTGTTTTGGGCGTAAGCACATTCTGGTGTGCTTGTAAATCATTAACCCTAATAAAACTTCCTACCTTAACATGGACATATAAACATAAAATTTTGAAGTTCAGGGTGTAGCTACTATTAATATGTACAGTGTTTCACAATAGCGGCGCGCCCTTGTGTGCGTGTATCATTTTCAATTAAAGTGCGCTTATAGGCGTCTTGTGTTATCATGGGAGAAAAAAGACAGACATTTTAATGCATCGGTTGTCATAAAAATCTATGTACACGAACAATCAGACTTTCATAGCTTCAGTGCAGCATGAAATTCTTTATGACTTTTTTTTTTCATAGTTTATTTTATAGGCGATTCCTTTGCTTACAGGTCGTCGATCACACTACTTACCTGTTTCTCGTATAGCGGCGAGATCATTTTCATTCTTTGTGACTGTAAATTGTAATATGTGTGAAACATATAATTTTGACATGATTTTTTCCTTTCATGTTTCAAGTGGGTAAAGTAATTCATACCTTCCTTTTGCATACATGAGTGAAGCATTGCTAATATTGCACTTTGTGTCAGGTTTTTCACCTTTTCTCGTACACTCGTAGAGTCTTACAGTTTTAATTAAGTTGTTTCTTGACGTTAGGTATACCTCTTTATACGAGGTTCTCTTAGAGTTTAATTTTCCTTATACACTTCTACGTTGTTTAAGTTCCGTACATGTACAGGGCTTCTTTCGCCTTTCACTCATTCATACATACGTTTATACACAAAAAAATATCTACCACTATAATATACAATTGCTGGTGGGGCCCTTTTTCGGTACCCTGCACCATTCCTTCAATATTCCAAAATAATTCAGGGTGTGCTGAGCATCGTCCCTTATACTAATAATACTTACAACTAAATATTTCTTCTTACATACATAACTGCCTTACAGTCCATTAATGTGCAACATTCCCTATTTTCCTCCTTTACACTTTAGCTTTCGTACATGTACCCTCGTGTATAGCTTATATATTCTACAAAGCTGTTTGCTGAGTGCTTCAGGTGTTTCCTAACGTTAATGTGTTTCTCCCTCTATAAACCCTAGGTATTTGTTTTGAGAGCGATTCAGTTCATTACTCACGCTGCATAGGTCTGTTTATTATTACCCTATTTTAAAGCTTGTGTCACTCTTTTCCTTAGTCACAAAAATTCCCGCTTTTACCTTGTTGTTCATTCTGAAAATCGCTAGCTACTGTGTAATGTAAATGTATGCGTTATCTCTTTGATTTCCTCTTTGCTGCTTTTTCCCTAAATGTAATTGTGTGCTGTTCTCGTGTACATAGCCTTTCTTCCGGTTATATATCTGCATTATTTATTTATTTATTTATTTTTCTATTTTCTTTCTCCTTCCGTACAAGCTAAGATTTTACTCAGTATAATATAATATTACAATACCGTCCATGACCAGTATGTACTTGTATGTTCACTTTTATTACGTAATACCAGCTTATAATTAAATTTTCTAAGTTACTATTTACAAGACTTGTGTACCCTTTCCTTTCTTGTTTTTGAATGACTTTCGTCTCTGTGTCTCATAGTAAGAGTGGTCTCAAAACTTTTAAACTTTCCGCGCATGCGCGCTTACGTACCACGACTGGACTGTAGGTGCGGGGAAAACTCTGCATTGTTGGTGAACATTATTCGTGATAGCCACCATCGTGTAATAGTCACGTGACACCTGGACTCGACCGCGCATGCGCCTTCGCGCTTTGTATACGCTCAGCTGATCAGACAGGGAAGGGGCAAGATTTCTCCCCGGCTCGCTGCCTACAGCGCGGCCAATGACCTCGTCTTGACATGCAGCTATCGCGTGCTCATGAGCTGAGCGTTGGATTGCAACTTCGACGTGTGGCTTGTTGCTCGTCTCAAGCGAACAAACTCTGACCTTCGCGCTAATTTGTCTTTGTTCCCTCTCTTAAATAACTGAGTTAGACTACAAAAGTACCGTATGGTTTATTTTATAGTGTTAAGACTCACAGTAACACATGTTTCATTAGGTTTGGTTAACTATGCGTTGTTCAGCTGGCATATGCCCCCAGTTGTTCGCAAGTTTCTTGGGTTAATGACAGCAATTTTACTATGTGATCCAAGGTTGTACAATTTCAATTTTACTAAAATAACATATAACCTTTAATGAAAAAATTCCTTGATGTCCTTGTGGGGGTATAACCCTTTCACCTTGCCCGTTCGTGTGTTACCTAACAGATAACATCCTGGGTGAGGTTTGTCTATTATAATGAAAGGGCCATCATACAACAACTGCCACTTTTTGTTTAATGCCTTAATTTTAGAGGATTTTGGGTGGGTACGTAATAGTACTTCCTGTCCAATGTTAAATTCTGTAACGTTTCCTATCTTTTTGTTGTTATTACAGCCTGCACGAGGTCACTTACCTTGTCCGGTGCTTTCATCTCTTCTTCACATAGATCATCTTCTACGGTCGCATCCTGATCATATCTTAAAAATAATTGTCTAAGATGTAATGTGTGCTTGTTTGTGCCCCCTGTTGTCAAATCGGTCGGCCGGTGGGGGCTCATTACGACCGATTGTTGTTTACCGGGGGAGACAACGGCGTTGCTTCAGTACTGTCCGTTACCTCTACAAAGTGTACTGAGTGGTTATTCTGTCACCAATTAGTTTCCGGACCGCTGCGTGCAACGTTTTCTTGCGACCGGCCGTCGCTATTCCTCCTTGGTCTGTCATTCCTATTACTGTAACTATTGTAATTTTCATTTGTGTGCCGCCTTTCATCACGCGGGCCTGACCAATCATTCACGTGATTTCTATCATTTCCATACCGGCGTGGACCGTAATCTGTACTATACCTTCGGTCTTCACGTCTCTGTGGCGCCGAATTCCTCCGATTCCCGTAATTCCAGGTTCCATTATTTGGCCTTGTCGCATACGGATGCCAACTGTGTGGGTTTTGTCCACTGCCATTAAAATGATATCCGTTACCGTTGTTTTGATTGGTTCCGGAATATTCATTCCGATTAGTTGTGCTCGGCTCTTCGTATATTAGATCAATAGAGTCAAGCACGGAAAGAAAGTAGTCAAGGTCGTTTTCCGGTATGGTTACCAATTTTTCGCGTAAATTCGCGGGTAGTCTGTTTTTCAGAATTTTGAGAACGTCTACGTGCGGTATTGGATTGTTCCAATAGCGCGTCTTATTCAAGTACTTTTCGAAATACTTTCTCAACCCGCCGTTTTTGAGGTTGAACGGTTGTGGGTTGAATACTTCACGGCGCAGTCTTTCTTGGACCCCAGCAGACCAATATTTCTCCAAGAAAGCCCGTTCAAATTGTTCGTAGGTGACGCACTGTTCAGCCATGTCTGTGGCCCACAAAAGTGCGTCGCCTTGTGTGAAGCCTACTACATATCTAATCTTCTGTGCCTCAGTCCAGTTTCTTGTTAAGACATTTTTAAATGCTCTTACAAATACGACTGGATGAGTTTTTCTGGATTCTGTGGAGAAAACTGGAAACTGTCTATGTTTCAACAGGCTCTCATCGACTAGAATCGTCGAGATGCAAGGCGACACACCTACTGCCTGTGGCAGCACCGCGTTTGGCGAATAGCCATTGTTTGCCTGTGCCGGTGCGTGCACATACGCCGGACAGGGCGCGTGATGTTCTGCGTTATTGACATCGTAATCTGGCACGGGCGAATCAGTGTCGCGCTGCTTGTTGCTTGACGTAGGCAAGTCATTTGAAACGTTTAGTCTACCAGCAATTTCCTTACGTATTCTGTCCTCGGCTACTTTGATTTCATTACCTAATTTTTCAAAAAGTTTTGTTTCCCGGTCAGTTATTGATTCATTTACATTACCGTTTTCTAAAGTTTCATTTATTTTGATAATGTCCGCGTTGATACGTCGAGTCTCCTGTTTCAGAAAACCGACTTCTTCGTTAACTTTATTAACTTGGTCAGGTATTTCTTCACATGCGGACTGTACTCTTGTTAAATTTAATTGAATAGCCTGTACGGTTTCATGTATTTCTTTTTGTACGGTTTGTGTTTGATTGTGTGTTTCTACTATTTCTGACAGTTCTTGTTCCTGTTTGGTTGTAAGATCTGACAATTTCTTTTCTAAGTCATTTGCCAATACATTGTATACACTATTGACGGTTTTGATGACTTTGTCTTCGATCTTTTGATCGATTTCATTGGTGAGTTTATTTAAGCGTTGATCGAAATGTCTGTGTATGTTTTCAAATTGCGTGTTTACACTTGAAAACTGCTGTTGGAACCCAATTTCCATGTTTGACAATTTTGTGTTTGTCATTATTTCTAGATTCGCCAGTTTCTCGCTCACATTTGACATCAGACTATATAATGCCTCAAGCGTAACTGACGAAGCTTGTGTGTTTGTATTTATGCCATTATTTGTTGCCATTGTTTCTCTGCCACGGTCTGATTGAATCGAAACCGGGCTAGGTTCACTGACTTCACGCGAAATATTTTCATCTGATCTGGTAATCGATGCTTCATCGACTGTGCACAAGGTTTCATTTGCAAGTGGTTCGTTATTGTTAATCCCTGTGGAGTGCAATTGAATTGTATTTACTTCTACATTATGTTGTGCTGAAAAACTAATTGCGTCATCATTTACGTCACTATTGTCAGAATCGGTGACGTGTCCATGAACATTTGTCAAGTTAAAGTTCTTCGATTCCATTGTGAAGATATTATTTTTATCTGTACTTTACTGTTAATCTAAATCTTTAAATTCTCTCGCAGTTGAATTAACAAAAATATCTCGCGATTTTTATTTGTTGCGCGTCGGAAATTTACAAGATGGCGCACTACGTCTTCTAATTCTGCGATTGTTGAACATAAAAAAGTAATTATCAAAGTGTAATTGTGTGTTGCCACAAACACTACCAGGATTTTAATATGGACAGGAAAAGGTTCTGCTTTAAGTGGAGCTAAGCCAAGGTGCAGCCACTGCATGCGTTTGCGCTTTCCTACCTTAATTCCGACTGAGCTGCGTCACTCACGATTACGTTAGTTTTGTAAATCCTTGTCCTTAAATAATAAAAGAGTGTAGGCAACAGGAGTGGACTGGAGTAGAGATGGACGGTAACTTCAATTGTCTCGTATATGCAGATGACATAGTGCTATTAAGTGAATCAAAGCACGAGTTGAAAGAAATGTACCAGAAAATGGACGATAATGCACAGAAGGTAGGAGTCAAAGTGAATCGAGACAAAACAGAGTTCATGCAATTAGGAAGAGGACAAGATCAGGTAGAATTTCTTGAGATAGATGGCAAGAGGTTCAAGAGAGTAGACCAGTTCAAATACTTGGGATCTTGGTTTACTACGGACAACAACATAAAAATGGACATCAAGGAAAGAATAGAAGTGGGAACGAAACGCATGCATTCCCTCAGAGAGACGCTTGGCTCCAAATCGATCGGAGTGAACACTAAGATGAAAATCTACAACACAATGATACGCCCAGCAGTAATGTACGGTTCAGAAACACGGTGCATGACTAAGCGAGAAAGGGAAAAATTATTAATATTTGAAAGAAGAGTAATGAGGAAGATAAGGGGACCAGTTTTAGATAACGGAGAATGGAGGAGGAGGAAAAACGAGGAAATCTACCTTCTGATGCGACAACCAACTATCCTACAGAAGATAAAGAGCAAAAGAATACAATGGGTGGGCCATGTAGCCCGTATGCCAGATGGAAGACAGGCGAAGATGGCACTAGCGGGGAAACCAAACACCAAACGCCCCATTGGACTACCAAGGTAGCGCTGGATGGACGACCTGGCGAAGGACCTAGCAGCCCTGGGAACTGAAGACACCTGGAAGAACCGGGCACAAAACGGGAAGGAATGGAGGCAGTTTGTCGAAGCAGCGCGTGGTCTGCAGGGCCTGTGATCGCTGAATATCGATCTATCTATATTCTCTTCTTGTCTGAAAGAGTATCCACATGTTTCACTTCCACGGAAGGCTAAACTCCAGATAAATACCTTTAGAAAAGAATTTCCAACACTTAAAGTAAAGTGGCTTAAGCTGTTAACAAATTCTTCTACTTCGCAAGTGCTTTTCTTGCTATAGCCTCTCTCCACTGTATATCCTCTCTACTTCAGCCACCATCAGCTATTTTGCTGCCCAGATAGCAAAATTCATCTACTACTTTCAGGGTCTCATTCCCTAATTTAATTCCCTCAGCATCACCTGATTTAATTCGAATACATTTCATTATTCTTGTTTTGCGTTTGTTGATGTTCATCTTATATACTCTTTTCAAGACACTGCCCATTCCGTTCAACTGCCTTTCCTAGTTCTTTGCTGTCTCTGACAGAACTACAATGTCAGCGGTAAACATCAATACTTTTATTTCTTATTCCTGAACTTTAATTCTTACTTCAAAATTTTCTTTTGTTTCCGTTATCGCTTGCTTAATGTACAGACTGAATAACAGTGAGAATATGCTACAATCTTGTCTCACTTCCTTCTCAACTACTGCTTTCGTTTCGTGTCCTTTTACTCTTATAACTGCAGTCTGGTTTCTGTACAAGTTTCAAATAATCTTTTACTACCTTCAGAATTTCTAAGATCTTATTCCACTCAACAGTGTCAAAAGTTTTTTCCTAAATTTACAAATGCTGTAAACATAGGGTTGCCTTCCTTCAGCACGTAGTCTAAAATAAGTCGTGGCGTTAGTATTGCCACGCATGTTGCTGAACTTTACCAAATTTTCTATTCTTCTGTGAATTATTATTGTCAGTATTTTGCAACCACCACTTACGAAACCGATGGTTCAGTAGTATTCACGCCTGTAGGTACCTCACTTCTTTGAAATTCGAATTCGTACATTCGTCTTGAAGTCGGAGGGTATTTCGCCTGTCTCATGCATTTTGCAGCATACCAGGTGTAACAGTTCCGTCGTGACTGATTTCCACGAGGATCTCAATAATTCCGAGAGAATGTCGCCCACTTCGGATGTACGCCAGGCACCTTGTTTCGAGTTAGGTTTTTCACTGCTCTGTCAAATTCTTCTCGCAGTATAATCTCTCCCATCTCTTCTTCGCCTACTCTCTCTTCTCTTTCTATAAAACTGTCCTAAAGTTTGTTTCCCTTATATACACCCTCTATATCTTCGTTACACCTTCCTCTTCTTTTCTTAGTACTGGCTTGCCACCTGAGCTCTTGATATTCATACAGCTGCATCTATGTTCTCCAAAAGCCTCGTAATTTACCTACAGGCGCCATGGTGGTGCTACAGAAAATGCTGAAGATTAGATGGGTATATCACGTAACTAATGAGGAAGTACTGAACAGAATTTGGGGAGAAAACAAATTTGTGGTACGACTTGACTATAAGAAGGGCTCTGTTGATAGGACACATTCTGAGACATCATGAAATCACCAGTTTAGTGTGGAGGGAAGTCCGGAGCTAAAAACAGAAGATGGAGACCAAGAGATTAGTACAATAAGGAGATTCAGGTGGATGTAGGTTGCAGTAGTTACTCGGAGATGAAGAGGATCGCAGAGGATAGAGTAGCATGGAGAGCTGCAAAACCAGCCTTTGCACTGAAGACAGGAACAACAACATAGGTGCCATTTATCTTTCTTCTAGTTACGCATGTTTCTGCAGCTTTTCATTTGCCATGTAACCTTTTTTCCTTAGCTATTTTGCATTTTCTATCACATTTATCTTTTTGACGTCTGCGTTACTTTTTGCGTGTTTCATTTGCTGCATTTTTATATTTTCGTCTTTCATCAATTAATTTCAGTATTTTATATGATATCCTGAGGATTTATATTAGGTCTGCGTTTTTACCAATGTGATCCTCTACTGCCTTCACTCTTTCATCTGTCAAAGCTACCTGTACGTGTTCTGCTGTACTCCTTTCCCCCATTTCAGCCCAACTGTGGATAATGACATTTTTATTTCCTATCTTTATGCAGTTTCTCCGTTTCAGTCTACAGTTAATAAATAATAAATAGTGATGAGAGATCACATCTGACCTGTAAATATCCTAAAGTTTAAAATGTGGTTTCTAAAACTCTTTCTTACCGTTATACAGTGTGTGGTAACAAAGACGCACCACCCCATACATAAATATATCGATGTCGTGTTTTTACGAAATTTGAGCTGGGAATATGACAAATTTCCTGACGTTCACAGTAACTTTTTATGACATCGACTTTGGTTGTTGTTGTTTCTTTAATGGAACTATATATTTTTTTCTGTGGTATTTGAAAGAAGCTTCTAAGAAAACTTCATCAACATATGTGTGGAACTTGATAAAATAGTGTCAAGATAACAGCGCCGCCCGGCTGCCAGGAGAAGAAGTTCCACATACGTTTGCCCTAATGTGCCAAATGTAAGCAAAGCACGTAACTCTTGTACGGATCGTGTGTTTATTATCTGTAGCAAAAATGATGCACGTTGAATTTCATCTGGAGTTAACGGCAGCACAGACCCGGGTCATAAGGAAATTCAATCCTTCGGAGATCGTCGGTATCTCCTAACAGACCTCTTCTCTTACTTTTCGCCACAGATAAAAATACAGAAGTGTCAAGTTTGATGAGTGTGCAGACCATTTTCGTTTCCTGAACGACCATTATAATGCTCACCATATATCCTCTTGAGAGGGTATGTCATTACATCTACATCTACGAGTACATCTACACATTGCAAACGACTGTGAATTGCATAGCAGAGGGTACGTCCCGTTGTACCAGTTATGAGGGTGTCTTCCCGTTCCATTCACGTATGGAGCAAGACAAGAACGATTCTTCCAATGCCTCTGAGCATACTGCAATTATTCTAAGCATGTGCTCGGGATCCCTGTGTTAGCGATACGTAGGGGGCTGTAGAGTATTCGTAGAGTCATCACTTAAACCCGGTTCAAAAGGTTCAAATGGCTCTGAGCACTATGGGACTTAACTTCTGAGGTCATTAGTCCCCTAGACTTAGAACTGCTGAAACCTAACCAACCTAAGCACATCACACACATCCATACCCGACCCAGGATTCGAACCTGCGACCGCAGCAGCAGCGCGGTTCCAGACTGACGCGCCTAGAACCGCTCGGCCACAGCTTAAACCTGGTTCTTGAAACTTTATTAGTAGACGTTCTTGGGATAATTTGTCTCTAGGTTCAAGAGTCTGCCAGTTCAGTTTCTTCAGCATCTCTGTAACAGTTTCCCACGGATCAAACAAGCCTGTGACCATTCGCGCAGCCCTTCTCTGTATACGTTTAGTATCCCCTGTGTGGGTCCCACACACTTGAGCAATATTGTAGAATGGATCGCACAAGTGATTTCTAAGCAATCTCCTTTGTAGAATGATTGCACTTCCCCAGTAATAAAACGAAGTCTACCACCTGCTTTACCCACAATTTGCTCTATGTGGTCGTTCCATCTCATATCCCTATGAAGTGTTTCACCCAGGTATTTGTATAAGTTGGCCGATTCCAACAGTGACTCATTGATATTGTAGTCATCGGATACTACGTTTCTTTCGCTTTGTGAAGTGCACAATTTTAGATTTCTGAACATTTAGAGCAAGTTGTCAATCTTTGCACAACTTGGAAATCTTATCAATATATGACAATATTTATGCATCTTTTTCATTATACACTCCTGGAAATGGAAAAAAGAACACATTGACACCGGTGTGTCAGACCCACCATACTTGCTCCGGACACTGCGAGAGGGCTGTACAAGCAATGATCACACGCACGCACAGCGGACACACCAGGAACCGCGGTGTTGGCCGTCGAATGGCGCTAGCTGCGCAGCATTTGTGCACCGCCGCCGTCAGTGTCAGCCAGTTTGCCGTGGCATACGGAGCTCCATCGCAGTCTTTAACACTGGTAGCATGCCGCGACAGCGTGGACGTGAACCGTATGTGCAGTTGACGGACTTTGAGCGAGGGCGTATAGTGGGCATGCGGGAGGCCGGGTGGACGTACCGACGAATTGCTCAACACGTGGGGCGTGAGGTCTCCACAGTACATCGATGTTGTCGCCAGTGGTCGGCGGAAGCTGCACGTGCCCGTCGACCTAGGACCGGACCGCAGCGACGCACGGATGCACGCCAAGACCGTAGGATCCTACGCAGTGCCGTAGGGGACCGCACCGCCACTTCCCAGCAAATTAGGGACACTGTTGCTCCTGGGGTATCGGCGAGGACCATTCGCAACCGTCTCCATGAAGCTGGGCTACGGTCCCGCACACCGTTAGGCCGTCTTCCGCTCACGCCCCAACATCGTGCAGCCCGCCTCCAGTGGTGTCGCGACAGGTGTGAATGGAGGGACGAATGAAGACGTGTCGTCTTCAGCGATGAGAGTCGCTTCTGCCTTGGTGCCAATGATGGTCGTATGCGTGTTTGGCGCCGTGCAGGTGAGCGCCACAATCAGGACTGCATACGACCGAGGCACACAGGGCCAACACCCGGCATCATGGTGTGGGGAGCGATCTCCTACACTGGCCGTACACCACTGGTGATCGTCGAGGGGACACTGAATAGTGCACGGTACATCCAAACCGTCATCGAACCCATCGTTCTACCATTCCTAGACCGGCAAGGGAACTTGCTGTTCCAACAGGACAATGCACGTCCGCATGTATCCCGTGCCACCCAACGTGCTCTAGAAGGTGTACAACTACCCTGGCCAGCAAGATCTCCGGATCTGTCCCCCATTGAGCATGTTTGGGACTGGATGAAGCGTCGTCTCACGCGGTCTCCACGTCCAGCACGAACGCTAGTCCAACTGAGGCGCCAGGTGGAAATGGCATGGCAAGCTGTTCCACAGGACTACATCCAGCATCTCTACGATCGTCTCCATGAGAGAATAGCAGCCTGCATTGCTGTGAAAGGTGGATATACACTGTACTAGTGCCGACATTGTGCATGCTCTGTTGCCTGTGTCTATGTGCCTGTGGTTCTGTCAGTGTGATCATGTGATGTATCTGACCCCAGGAATGTGTCAATAAAGTTTCCCCTTCTTGGGACAATGAATTCACGGTGTTCTTATTTCAATTTCCAGGAGTGTAGATACCTGCAGCATCTGTAAAAAGCCTAATGTTACTATTAATATTGCCTGCAAGGTCATCAATATACAACATGAACAGCAAGGGTGCCAACGCACTTCCCTGGGGAATACCCCATATTGCTTCTACATGTGACGATGACTCTCCACCCAAGATAACATGCTGCATACTCCCTACCAAAAAGTTTTCAATCCAGTGACAAATTTCGCTTGACAGCCCGTATGATTGTACTTTTGACAGTAAATGTAAGTGCAGAGTCAAATGGTTTTCGGAAATCAAGAAATATATGTCTACATAATAACTGCATCATGAAATGATGCCTCATGTTTTCTGAGAAGTAAGTGCTCTCTAAACAGCATCCTACTAAAAACAAAGAAAGGAAGATGTAGTTATAGGGCTGAGCTGCATATCAAACCGAGCTGTTAACTCGTTTCAAGTACAGCTGTGATGCGCCAGTAGGCAAAATACGAGGTTACTCATGTGTTTACTGGACTAGATTTGTGATTGGATTGAGTATTCCTTAGCAGATAGATTGCAACACGTCATTCTTAATGGGCCGAAGTTGACAACTGTGTAGGTAATTTCGAGAATACCACAGCATACTGTTACAAGTCCATTACTGTTTACAGTATACGGAGTGTCCCCCCTAAGAGTCTCCAGGTGCATTTCCTCTGGCGTTTCGGCAGGTATTTGCAGTTTCATTTTTTGCAGTGTGTAGCCGGAGTCAGCACAAACAGTTACAGCTCAACACGTCTTCCTTGCGACGACCAGTGTCGACGGAAAGTAAATTTCTTATATATACCGTTACAAGAAAATTAATTTTTAATGCGGAACTTTAAGTTCCCATCCTACAGGGCTGTCCCAAATTAGTCTAGCGCGATATTTGTTTTATCGATATGTGTTAGCAGGGACAGTAGAACACGAAGAGTAACCATTATGCCAACAGTGACAGCTACCCCCATGCAGCAGCGCTACTCAGTCACTACTGGAGTACTGGTTATTCTTCGTGTTCTACTGTCCCTACTAACACACATCGATAAAACAAATAGCGCACTAGAGTAATTTGGAACCGCTCTATCGAATGGGCACATAGAGTCCTGCTTTTAAAAGTTTTGTAATGGGGTATAGACCAACGCTGTTCGTCGACACTGTGAGTCGCATGGAACACGTGATGAGTAGTATAGTTTGAGGGGGACTCTGGCTACACAGTGCGGAAAATGAAACTGCAAATGTCTGCCGAAAATCAGAGGAGATTCGCCTGGCAGCTCTTGGGAGAACACCCGTTTTACAAATATACCGGGTGGTTATAGAGTCATCTCTAATTAGCGTATGTTGGTACATCTACGTCTACATGTATACTCCGCTAGCCACCAAGCGGTGTGTGGTGGAGGGCACAATTCGCGCCGAAGTCGTATTTCCCCACTTCTCTTCCACTCGCGGATCGCACGAGGGAAAAACGACTGTCTGAACGCCTCAATACGAGCTCTAATTTCCATTACTTTTGAATGGTGGTCATTGCGGGATTTGAAAGTTGGTGGTAATAATATATGCTCTACATCCTCGGCGAAGATCGGATTTCGGAATTTAGTGAGCAGCCCCTTCCGTTTAGCGCGTAGCCTATCTGCAACTGTATCCCACTTCAAACTTTCTATGAAATCTGTAACGCTCTCGCGATAGCTAAATGTACCAGTCACGAATCTTGCTCCTCTTCTTCGAACCTTCTCAATCTCTTGAATGAGACCCAACTGGTAAGGGTCCCATACAGACGAACAATGCTCTATAACTGGACGAACTAACGTATTGTAAGCAATTTCCTTTGCTGAAGGACTGCATCGCTTCAGGATTCTACCAATTAACCGCAATCTAGAGTTCGCCTTGCCCGTTACTTGTGTAATCTGATCATTCCATTTGATATGATTTCCAATAGTCACACCCAGATACTTGATGGACGTTACTGCATCCAAAGACTGGGCATTTATTTTGTACTCGTACATTAATGGGGATTTTCACCTTGTTATACGCAGTAGGTTACACTTACTAATATTGAGAGATTAATTTTCTACAAATCCTCATTGATTTGTTCACAACTTTCGTGTGATACTACTTTCCTATAGACTATAGAATCATAGGCGAACGGTGTAATGCCGCTGTGAATACCATCAACCAGATCGTTTATGTAAATCGTAAAAAGCGGCGGACCTATTACGCTGCCCTGGAGCACACCTGAAGTTACGCTTGTTTCTGTTGAAGTCACCGCATTCAGGACGACATACTGCTCTGTGTATTTTAGAAAACTTTCTATCCAACCGCATATGTCATCGGATAGACATGTGCCAATGCACTAATGCGGAACCGATTTACACGATGGAAAAAAAAGAAGTTCCGATTTTGGCGACCAGGTGCGAATCTGGCGTGGTGGATGAAAGAAAGACGTATAGAAATGTTTCCATGTGTAATGGAAAAGAAACGGTGCACAGGCGGAAAAGCTGACACAAATGAAAAAGGCATGATGCTTATTTTATTATTAACTGCCGCTTACCCAATTTCGCAATTTGTTCAGTACGAGCACCTGAGACGTCGGCGAGGTGCGGCATCCGTAAAACGACGTGATCAACAGTTGCTCGCGGTAATTTCGTTAGAATGCGAGCAGCGTATTTCTGTACCCTGGCCTTCTGAACAGGTAGAGACTGGACGTGACCCTGGTAAACTCGTTCAGAAGATATCCCTAAAGTCACATGGCTACAGATCAAGTGATCTTGCTAGCCACGGATCTGGAAAACCTCTGGAAATAACACGTTCGTAGAAGGTTACTTTTAGCAGATCTTTCAGTGGGCGAGAGACCTAAGGTGTTGCCCCACCTTGCGCGAAGACGGTGGTTTCCACAAAGACACCGATACTGGAGCCTGTATAAAATAGACCGCACAACTTCCGTACTGTGGGCAGGAATTACATGCTGTACAAGGAGGATCCGCCAACGTACAAACGTCAGGCTACACTTCACAAGCCCTCTGGGACCGTGAATAAAGCTGTTTCTGAATCCACACCAAACACAGTCACATACGGCGAGTGCAGTGGCTCCCTCTGCACAACACGCGGTTTAACAGTACCCCAAATTCGGCAGTTCTTTGCAGTCACTGCACTCTGTAGTGTAAACTGTGCTTCGTCACTCCACAGAATACTGCCCAGCCACATTTCATCCGTGCCAGAAACCGAGCAGGGAGTTCAGAACGTTTCTGCGGATCATGAGGTTTGTTGCTGCACCGTCTGGCTCTTTTTCTAGTACCAATGTAACACTGGCCGCAAAACGTCCCGTACTGTCGACCACGGGAGGGACAATTCTCTTGGCACTGCACGAACACTAGCACCACACGGGGCACTTGCTGCATTGTCAGTTCCAGCAACAACAACTTCGTCAGTAACTCCCACCGGAATAGAAGGCCTCCCTCTTCCAGCTGCCACACCAAGCTCACCTGAGTTTTCGAATTTCATTGTCATCTTCTTCAGACCATTCAATGACGTCAGATATTTCAGCTGGCGATACTCTCTCAATCCAACACTGTAACTGCTGCCGTTCACATAAAACAACTTCACTAACGTCTTGTAAGAAAATGAAACGCTTACAGCCGTCCTTATGATCTTATTTCTTGTGTAGCTATCAGCTTCGGGCCTTGGCTGATGCCGAAAGAGTTATCTCGTTGCACATATACGCTGCATCAGTAGCCAACATAATTTGTTTACGCAGACTACCTGGAACTGGTAGCTACATAGCAAGTATGACCATAAGGACGGCTGTGGGCGTCTCATTTTCTTAAAATAGTGAACAGCCCTGGTCCCCAAGACCTCCAGTCCAAAGCTTAGACATACAAAAATTTCACTAACAGCGCTCGGTCTCTCTTCTCGATAGCTCGATAGCCATACTATCCCTCACGTTACGCCTTGTCAAATGAGAGCGTGGATATGATACCGTGATTCAAACAGTGTACAGCGCCAAATTTGCGTGGGGTGGCCACAGGTTGAACTAATTTTTTTCCCAACTTAAATCGGTTCTGCATTAACGCAGTAGTATACCTAGCACGTTCCGCAGCCACACGATAATTACAACCCACACAGGACCTAAAGTTCGAAGCCGTAAGAGCTTTTTGCGGACGATGCCATTTTCTATAGGAAGGTTTCAACGCCACAAGACTTCAGCGAGATGCAGGAAGACGTGCAGAACATTGACCACTGTTGCAATTACCGGCCGGCCGCGGTGGCTGAGCGGTTCTAGGCGTTTCAGTCCAGAACCACGCGTCTGCTACGGTCACAAGTTCAAATCCTGCCTCGGGCATGGATGTGTGTGATGTCCTTATGTTATTTAGGTTTAAGTAGTTCTAAGTCTAGGGGACCGATGACCTCAGATGTTTAGTTTCTTTTTTTTTTTTTTTTAAGTAATCTTATGGGACTTAACTGCTAAGGTCATCTGTCCCTAAGCTTACACACTACTAAACCTAAATTATCCTAAGGACAAATACACACACCCATGTCTCGAACCTCCGCCGGTATCAGCCGCACAGTCCATGACTGCAGCGCCCAAGACCGCTCGGCTAATCCCGCGCGGCAGATGTTCAGTCCCATAGTGCTTAGCGCCATTTGAATCATTTTTGCAATTACTGGCAGTTGAACCCGAAAGTAAATAAATGTAACACATTGCGCATGAATAGGAAAAAAAATGTCTAGTATTTAATTATGCGAAAAATCACTGGAAACTGTAACGACCGTAAAATGCCTAGGAGCAATCGTCCCCGGAGCAATCCGAAGTGGAATGAGCAAATAAAATTAGTTGTGGGAGCAACAGATTCCGAACTGAGATTCGTTGGAAACCTATCCTGAAGAAATGTAATTCATTCGCGAAAGAAGTGGCGTACAGCACTCTTGTAAGACCGATTTCTGAGTATTTCTCATCTGTCTGGGACCCTTATCAGGTTGGATCAATAGAAGAAGAGTCAAGATCCAGAGTTTCCGGCCCTGTTCAATATGCGCAAGTGTGTTACTCAGACGATCGACAAACTCCAGTTCCAGACGCTATAACAGAGGCGTTGCGTATCACAGACATCTTTACCGTCGAAATTCCAAGAGCGTACGTTCGAAGAAGAGTTGGGCAACTTACACTGCCCCCCAAAAAAATGCAACATCCTCAAGGACAATTTCATTTTATTCACAAGTGATATAATAGGTAGTCAATCGGTTAGGAGTATATGATAAGAAATTCAGACTAAACTAAACGCACATCTAACGGTAAAGGGTGACCAAACAGCCTCATCGGCAAACAATGTCTGTCCCTCTGACGACAAGACAGGCGTGTAAATTTGAATTTGCATGCAAATGATCATAAAGGTGCCAAATGGCGCCCTGTGATAAATTGTTCCAAGCATCTTGCGCCTTTATTTGCAATATGGTAGAGATTCGTGCAGACTCTGGAGAACGAGGAGGTTCTTGCTTCATCATGTCCCACATGTGTTTAACTGACGAGAGATATGCAATCTTGCTGGCTATGGCAGTTGAGGTACACCACGAAGAGAACGTTGCGTCGCAGCTACCATGTGTACGTGCATTGTCGTGCTGAAAATTCACATCATCTTCCTGTCGAAGAAATGGCAGCAACGCGGGGCCAATAGCGGTCAGTGGTTACTTCACCTGCATACTACTGCTGTGCAAGCCTCTTCATCTCCGAATAACTACTGCAACCCCATCCTTCTGAACATGTTTACTGTATTCATCTCTTTGTCTCTCTCAAAGGTTTTTACCCCCCACACTTCCCTCCAGTACTGAATTCATGATCCCATGGTGTCTCAGAATGTGTCATATCAACTGATCCCTCCTTCTAGTCAAGTTCTGCCACAAATTTCTGGCTCCCAAACTCCATCCAGTATCTACCCATACAATCTTCATCATTCTACTGTACAGACAAACAGAAAAGACTACATAATACTTAAATTTATATTCTACACTAAATTTCTCTCCTTCAGAAACGTTTTTATTGCCATTACGTCTAAATTTTATATCCTCTCTACTTTGGCCATCATCAGTTATTTTCCTTCTCAAATAACGATACTCGTCTATTACTGTAAGTGTCTCGTTTCGTAATCAAGCACCACCTGATTTAATTCGACTACATTCCAGTATCTTTGGTTTACTTTTATTGATGTTCGCCCTATATCCTCCTTTCAAGACAATGTCCATTCCGTTCAGCTGCAAACGATCTGACAGAATTACTATGTCATCAGCAAACCTCAAAGTTTTTATTTCTTATCCGTGAACTTTAATTCCGACTCCACAATTTTCTCTGTGTTCCCTTACTGCTTGCTCAATGTACAGACTCAGTAACATCTGGGATATCCTACAATCCTGTCTCACTCCCTTCTCAACCACTGTTTCCCTTTCATGCCCCTCGACTTCTGCCGCCAGGTTTCTGTACAAAAATATAGTCTTCATACAGTAACTAATCTGCGCATGCGTGCCGAGTATCTGCACCTCTTTCCCATCCATACGCGCCATAACGGAAACGTTTGTCCGCATTATTTTTCTTTGTTCTTGTCTAAAGCACATCAGTAAATTTAAAATCCCTACTAATGTGAAATACGTCCAGTGATTCATCATTCATTTCTTGTGTGCAAAAGACGTAAAATTGGTCCGTAAGTGAAGTTTATGGAGAAAACACAATCAGCTACGGAATGTTAGTATGATAACAATACCAGTGTTCATTATGAACTGAGAAGTGGGGGATCATTTGTCGTCACTGAGGGTTAGATGCAGGCAGTTGACGTAGGTCAAGAAAACAGACGCTTTACAGTTTCGTCCATATCTAATAAGTTTCCTCGTGTTTCAAGAAGCCGTCTTTATGAACACTTAAAATGACGGCGGTAGTGGCCACAGTAAGTAGGTGGCGAAAACGCTGACTGGGGACCACAAAACCATTCGAGTGGTCAGTGTTTTGGAAGTCCTTGAGCGATGAATTACCGACAGTTTAAAAATTTATGCCAAATCGTCACTAGAGACGAAACGTGGGTGCTTCGTATTAGACAATGGCGTCAAAAGGGCTCGATAACAATGTCTGGCAACCCATTCTGAGAACGGGATTCAGTAATTTGCCGCTCACTGTGAGAAGTGTCTTAATATTGGTAGAAACTATGTTGAAAAGCAAGTTACGGTATCAGTTTGCTTGTAAAGATAAAACTGAAACCCCGAGAGGCAAAACTACAATTTTTTTTTTTTTTTTTTTGGCTAAATCAGACTGGCGTCGAGCTCATCTAATAGTGTTACACCAAATAAGGTATAAGAGAACACAGTGTTCCGTTATAAAGTCGGTGTAATCGAACAAACAAAATGGTAGTAATTGTGAAATAGCAAGAGTCGAGGTTGTTCAGCTAACCAGTGATTTTGAAGCTTGAGTCGTCAGGTAATAGACAGTTCGGCCACTTGCCATGACGGAAAACGTAACGGGTCACAGTCTGCAGTGCAGAATAATAGACTGAGGCACTTAAATCTGGTAATTCTGAGAAAACTACAGTCATCGATCTAAATCAGCACAAGGTTGGGGATTACACGACACAGCAAAATGATGGACCTCCGGCGGATTGTAGGTTGCAGCCAGGAGAAAAAGCAAAAATGGACCGCAATATCGTGTAAGGTAAAGGAACCCACAAGTGACAGCATCAACAGGAGCCAGCAGCAAAGTGTCTGCCGTACTTCATTCCGCTTGAGAAGCAGCGAACTCCCCTAAGTATCGGCCGTGTAAGGTCCGTCGTAGTGAAATGTTATTGGAAGTCCGATAGTTAAGATATATAACCAAATACATACCAAGCATACTTACTGAAAAGGAGAATACGAATACAGTTGACGTACATCGAAATATTTCATGGTTCAGTTTTGAAAGCGATAGCGGACTGTGCTGCACAGACAGTTAATAAATGATAAATATTATTATAAATATAAACTTCGAGCAGACGATGTACGATGTATACAACAGAATATATTTTCTAATATTTTGCGTTTAGAGCGAACCAAAGTCGCGATATACACACATCAAAAAAGATTTTGCATCACCCCAGTTCCTGAACTCCTGAAGATAGACGTTGGCTGTGGATATTGTATCACAAACACAGTTCCTTTGACTGCTCAGAAGTGTCACTAAACCCGCCCAAAGATGTAAACAATCATGCATGAGCAGCGCCCATCTCACGGAGGGGGTTCGACAGCCAATCAGTTCCAGTCGTTCCACCAGGAAGGAGGTACACGGCTCGTGTTGTCTGTAGTTCAGCCATGCCTAGACGTCAATACCGCGTTTCGATCGCGTCCGCATTGTTACTTTGTGCTAGGAAGGGCTCTCAAAAAGAGAAGTGTCCAGGCGTCTCGGATTGAACCAAAGCGATGATGTTCGGACATGGAGGAGATACAGAGAGACAGGAACTGTGACATGTCTCGCTCAGGTCGTCCAAGGGCTACTACTGCAGTCGATGACCGCTATCTACGGATTATGGCTCGGAGGAACCCTGACAACGACGCCACCATGTTGAAATTATGCTTTTCGTGCAGGCACAGGAGGACGTGTTACGACTCAAACTATGCGCAATAGGCTGCATGATGCGCAACTTCACTCCCGACGCCCGTGGCGACGTCCACCTTTGCAACCACGACACCATGCAGCGCGGTACGGATGGGCCCAACAACATGCCGAATGGACTGCTCAGGATTAGCACAGCGTTCTCTTCAACGATGAGTGTCGCATATGCCTTCATCCAGACAATCGTCGGAGACGTGTTTTGAGGCAACCCAGTCAGGCTGAACGCCTTAGACACACTGTCGAGCGAGTGCAACAAGGTGAAGGTTCCCTGCTATTCAGGGGTGGCACTATGTGTGGCCGACGTACGCCGCTAGTGGTCATGGAAGCCGCCGTAACGGCTGTACGATGCGTGAATGCCATTCTCCGACCGATAGTGCAACCTTATCGGTAGCATATTGGCGAGGCATTCTTCATGGACGACAATTCGAGCCCACATCGTGCACATATTGTGAATGACATCCTTCAGGATAACGACATCGCTCGACTAGAGTGGGCAGCATGTTCTCCAGACATGAACACTATCGAACATACCTGGGATAGATTGAAAAGGGCTGTTTATGGACGATGTGACCCACTAACAACTCTTAGGGATCTACGTCGAATCGCCATTGAGGAGTGGTTCAAAAATGGCTCTGAACACTATGGGAGTTAACCTCTGAGGTCATCACTCCCGTAGAACTTAGAACTACTTAGACCTAACTAACATAAAGACATCACAAACATCAATGCCCGAGACAGGATTCGAACCTGCGACCGTAGCGGTCGCGCGGTTCCAGACTGTAGCTCCTAGAACCGCTCGACCACTCCGGCCGGCTGAGGAGTGGGGCAGTCTGGACCAACAGTGCTTTGATGAGGTTGCTGATAGTATGCCAAGACGAATACAGGCATGAATCAATGCAAGAGGACGCGCTGCTGGGTATTAGAGTTACCGGTGTGTACAGCAGTCTCGACGACCACCTCTAAAGGTCTCGATGTATGGTAGTACAGCACGCAATGTGTGGTTTTCATGAGAAATAAAACGAGCGGAAATGATGCTTATGTTGATCTCTATTCTTATTTTCTGTACAGGTTCCGGAACTCTCGGAACCGAGGAGATGCATAACAATTTTTCTATTATATACACTATGTGATCAAAAGTATGCGAAGATATGGCTGAAAAGTACGTACAAGTTCGTGGCGCGCTCCGTCGGTAATACTGGAATTCAGTATGGTGTTGGAACACCGTTAGCCGTCATAACAACTTCCACTCTCGCAGGTATACGTTCAATCACGTGCTGGAAGGTTTCTTGCAGAATGGAAGCCCATTCTTCACGGAGTGCTGCACTGAGGAGAGGTATCGATGTCGGTCGGTGAGGCCTAGCACGAAGTCGACGCTCCAAAACATCTCAAAGGTGTTCTATAGGATTCAGGTCGGGATTCTGTGCAGGTCAGTCCACTACAGGGATGTTATTGTCGTGTAACCACTCCGCCACAGGGCGTGCATTATGAACAGGTGCTTGATCATGTTGAAAGATGCAGTCGCCATCCCCGAATCGCTCATCAACAGTGGGATGGAAGAAGGTGCTTAAAACGTCAATGTAGGCCTATGCTGTGATAGTGCCATTCAGAACAATAAGCGGTGGAAAAACGTTTTGTGTGATATACACAGATCATCCAGAACATTATAATCACCGACTTGTAATCGGTATAAACCCGTCCAGGCGATAGCAGCGTCATCTGGCGAGGAGTGACTGCTGGTCAGACACACGCGCGGTGCATGAAGTATCAGTGAGCGTGTTGTCCGAGTGTAGAATGGGGAAGACGCGCGATCTGTCCGAGTTTGATGCAGGGCAGACCGTAACGGCCCGGAGGTTCGGCACGATCATTCTGGAAACTTCACGACTTGTCGGGTGTTCGAAGAGTGCTGTGATGTCTTCAACAGGTTGCGAAAGGGAGGTGAAAACACGTCTAGATGTCATGGGATTTGGATGGCCACCCCCTCATTACAAATGTCGGATGCTGTAGGTTGGGCAGACTGGTAAAAGAGGACAAGGGGTAAACTGGCGGAACTAACATCGGACTTTAACGCTGGGCAGAGTACAAATGTGTCTGAACACGCACTGCACCGAACGCCGCTATCGGTGGGCCTCCGCAGAAGATGACCCATGCATATGCCAATGTCAACACCACGACATCGGCAACTACGACTGAAATGGGCACGTACGTTGGCGCAATCGCAGAGCGCTGCATGGTCTGATGAATCCCGATACCTTCTTCATCATGCCGATGGGAGGGCGCGAATCCTTCATCTGCCAGGGGAACAGCTGCTTGACACCTGCACTGTAGAATGGAGATAAGCTGGCGGCGGCTCCATTATGCTCTGGGGAACGTTCAAGTAAGCATCCATGGGTCCAGTGGAGCTCGTGTAAGGCACCATGACGGCCAAGGAGTACCGTACATTGGTTGCAGATCACGTACACCCGTTCATGATGATAACATTTCCCGATGAGAGTGGCATTTTTCAACAAGATAATACGCCATATCAGAAGGCCAGGAGTGTGATGGAGTGGTTCGAGGAACACAGTGGCGAGTTCCAGTTGAAGTGCTGTCCCACCAGCTAGCCGGATCTGAAACCGTTCGAACACATCGGCGAATGTGGCGTCACATCTCATCGCTTCCCTCCCCGGAGTTTACGGGAATCAGGTGACTTGTGTGTGTAGATGCGGCACCAACCCCGTCCAGCGATCTACAATGGCCTCATTGCTTCCATGCCACTTTTATCCACGTAAAAGATGGACATACAGGCTATTAGATAGGTGGTTATAATGTTCTGGCTTATCAGTGTATTTCGAAATAAGGCGTAACACGCAGTTCGACATCGTATTGTTTAAACCAGTAACGCAAATGCTGTTGTTTTTTTTCTTCGTGCATACATTGCATCTCCTTACAGATCCTCGATGTTCTGGTGACAATTCAAAGCTGTTTGGAAAGTGCCCTTCTCGAAGCTGCAATGGATTTTCCTGGTCTGATCGACGACCTCTTCGTCCTCTCCATTCTTGCGGTGTGTCTCTAAAATGTCACGAATGAGGCTGAGAAGAAATTCGGCGACTGGAGTGTTTTTTGCGGTATGAATCTTGTGTAAGGCCGATCAAAAAGATTCGTTCGAAGGCCGTACAGTCCTGAATCAGCATACGAATTAGACAAAACCGCTGTGAGCATTGAGGCAATTATCCCACCAGACTGAAGACACCCGTTTGCTAAAACACGATGTCCTGCCGCTACGTGAAGAAGGCCGTAAGTGGCTGCTGCACATCCTCTTCCGACAGGCGTCATAATTGCATGGGTACCGTTCTCCAGTGTTAGAGACGCCATGTTTCTAGAAATGACAAAGCTGTGGTCCGCGATAATCAAAGAACAGGGAGAGGATCACCTCTCCAACAGAGCTCCTTGGGACAACGGGACGATGGATGCCGACACTGCCCAAACCATGTTCTTCGTTCTCAGATGGTTGTCTACCGGTGTAATTCCTTTGGCAGCCAAGAGAAGATAACAGCACGCTGGACCTGTTTGGACGCTTCTGGTGGTAACGTCGCCGTAGTTCATGTTTCCACGTTTACCGCCCGCACGTCGTAAAGTCACGAATGCCACTCTAATACCTACATGTCCGTGCTTATATACCTGCATCGGAGTCGCCCTATGTTACACATATGCAGCAGGAATGCTCTCAAATGGAAACTTTAAGATCGCCTCTTATAAATGACGTGGGCATTTTGGACGCACGTGTCTGAGGAGCGAAAAAAGAGTTTTTTTGGTACGATTACAGTGTTTAGCGAACACATTACGTTGGCCACTGTACCCATACACTCGTTGTGATCCAACACCACATTTTGGTTTAAATTTTTCGGTCTTATTTTGGTAGTCCTTTTTCACACCTGATTTCATTCCTGCTGTATGGCATGTCGCCAACATACATACGTCTCTTTTGTCATGCTACCTCAAGGCTATCATAGCATCTGTTGACATAAATTCCGTCCCATCTCTTTGTAGTTGCGCTTCAAGTTTCACCTTGACGCCTAACTGTACCTACTGCATTTGTTGTTCTTTGATGCAAGCAGTGGAAGAGGGACAGACTTGTGCACACATTGTCAACATACGGCCTCTGTTTTATAGGGGGCATTTACTAAGGAAACCACGAAACGTATATATCCGATGTTAGCTCTCTTTCGGCGCTCGTCTTCTGTCGCAATATACAGTATGTGATCAAAAGTATGCAAACATCTGGCTGAAAATGACTTACAAATTCGTGGCGCCTCCATCGGTAATGCTGAAATTCAATATGGTGTTAGCCCATCCTTAGCCTTGATGACAGCTTCCGCTCTCGCAAGCATACGTTGAATTAGGTGCTGGAAGATTTCTTGCGGAATTGCAATCCATTCTCCACGGAGTGCTGCACCGAAGAGAGGTATCGAAGTCGGTCGGTGAGGCCTGGCACGAAGTCGACGTCCCAAAACATCCCAAAGGTGTGCTATAGGATTCAGGTCAGGACTCTGTGCAGGCCGGTCCATTACAGGGATGTTATTGGCATGTAACCACTCCGCCACAGGCCGTGCATTATGAACAGGTGCTCGATGGTGTTGAAAGATGAAATCGCCATCCCCAAATTGCTGTTCAACAGTGGGAAGTATAAACGTGCTTAAAACATCAATGTAGACCTGTGCTGTGATAGTGCCACGCAAAACAAAAAGGGGTGCGAGCCCCCTCCATGAAAAACACGACCACACCATTACATCACCGCCTCCGAATTTTATTGTTGGCACAACACGTGTTGAAAGATGACGTTCGCCAGGCATTCACAATAACCACACCCAGGCATCGGATCGCCACATTGTGTTCCGTGATTAGTCACTCTACACAACGTTTTTCCACTGTTCAATTGTCCAATGTCCTTACAACAAGTGAGGCGACGTTTGCCATATACTGGCGCGATGGGTGACTTATGAGCAATCAATCGACCAAGAAATCTAAGTTTTCTCCCCTCCCGCCTAACTGTCATAGTACTTGCAGTGGAAGCAGATGCAGTTAGGGATTCCTGTATGATGGTCTGGATAGATGTCTACCTATTACACATTATGACACTCTTCAACTATCGGCGTTCTCTGTCAGTCACCGGACGAGATCGGCCTGTACGCTTTTGTGCTGTACGTGTTCCTTCACGTTTGCTCTTCACTATCACACCGGAAACAGTGGACCAAGGGATGTTTAGGAGTGTGGAAATCTCATGTACAGACGTACACTACTGGCCATTAAAATTGCTACACCAAGAAGAAATGCAGATGATAAACGGGTATTCATTGGACAAATATATTATACTAGAACTGACATGTGATTACATTTTAATGCAATTTGGGTGCATAGATCCTGAGAAATCACTACCCAGAACAACCACCTCTGGCCGTAATAACGGCCTTGATACGCCTGGGCATTGAGTCAAACAGAGCTAGGATGGCGTATACAGGTACAGCTGCCCACGCAGCTTCAACACGATACCACAGTTCATCAAGAGTAGTGACTGGCGTATTGTGACGAGCCAGTTGCTCGGCTACCATTGACCAGACGTTTTCAGTTGGTGAGAGATCTGGAGAATGTGCTGGCCAGGGCAGCAGTCGAACATTTTCTGTATCTAGAAAAGCCCGTGCAGGATCTGCAACATGCGGTCGTACATTATCCTGCTGAAATGTAGGGTTTCGCAGGGATCGAATGAAGGGTAGAGCCACGGATCGTAACACATCTGAAATGTAACGTCCACTGTTCAAAGTGCCGTGAATGTGAACAAGAGGTGACCGCGACGTGTAACCAATAGCACCCCATAGCATCGCGCCGGGAGATACGACAATATGGCGATGACGAATACACGCTTCCAATGTGCGTGGCCAAACACGGATGCGACCATCATGATGCTGTAAGCAGAACCTGCATACATCCGAAAAAATGGCCATTTGCCATTTGTGTACCCAGGTTCGTCGCAGGCGCTCCTGTCTGTGATGCAGCGTCAAGGGTAACTGCAGTCATAGTCTCCTAGCTGATAAGCCATGCTGCTGCAAACGTCGTCGAACTGTTCGTGCAGATGGTTGTTGTCTTGCTAACGTCCCCATCTGTTGACTCAGGGATCGAGACGTGGCTGCACGATCCGTTACAGCCATGCGGATAAGATGCCTGTCATCTCGACTGCTAGTGTTACGAGGCCGTTGGGATCCAGCAAGGCGTTCCATATTACCCTCCTGAACCCACTGATTCCATATTCTGCTGACAGTCATTGGACCTAGACCAACGCGAGCAGCAATGTCGCGATACGATAAACCGCAATCGCGATAGGCTACAATCCGACCTTTATCAAAGTCGGAAACTTGATGGTACGCATTTCTCCTCCTCACACGAGGCATCACACAACGTTTCACCAGGCAACGCTGGTCAACTGCTGTTTGTGTATGAGAAATCGGTTGGAAACTTTCCTCAAGTCAGCACGTTGTAGGTGTCGCCACCAGGGCCAACCTTGTGTGAATGCTCTGAAAAGCTGATCATTTGCGTATCACAGCATCTTCTTCCTGTCAATTAAATTTCTCGTCTGTAGAACGTCATCTTCGTGGTGTAGCAATTTTTATGGCCAGTAGTGTATGATGCAAGTGACACCCAATCATCTGACCACGTTGCAAGTCGATGAGTTCTGTGGAGCGCCCCATTCTGCTCTCTCACGATGTCTAATGACTATTGAGGTTGCTGATATGGCGTAGCTGGCAGCTGATGGCAGCAGAATGCACCTAATATAAGGAACGTATGTTTTTCGGGGTGCTAGATACTTTTGATCACACAGTATTTATACCAACAGCCTTGTCACAGTGGTAACACCGTTTCCCATCCCGTCAGATCAGTGAAGTTAAGCGCTGTTGGGCTAGGCTAGCGCATAGATGGGTGTCCATCCAGCCTGCTGAGTGCTGTTGGCAAGCGGTGTGCTATCAGATCTTGTGAGGCAGACTGAGCAGCTACTTGATTGAGAGGTAGCAGATCAGTCACCCAAACTGACAATGGTTGGGAGAGCAGTGTGTTGACCTCACGCCCCTCCATATCCGCCAGTGGGCGAGGATGACATGGCGGCCGATCGGTACCGTTGCGTCTTCATGGCCTGTTCGGGCGGAGTTTTATACGTATATGACCAGTCACATTGTGACCACCTGCCGAAGCGTGAAAACCGTCTTTTGAACTGTAGACTGCTAAGGGACGTGCAAAAAGACAGTCAGTGAGGTTCTGGTAGGTACCGACAGGGATGTGCAGTCTTGTCCACCCCAGTGCCGTGGCCAGCTACTCTCCATTTCTCGGCTGGGGATCCATGGCGAGAACAGTCCGATCCAAGCGGACCCACAGATTCTCGATTGGCTTTAAATCGGAGGAGCTTAGTGGACAGGGAAGTAGATAGAGATATGCTGATTCCCTTGGAACCACGCAAATAAACTGTGAGCTGTGTGACACGTTGCGTTATCCTGTTGGTAGATGCCACCGTGCTCTGGAAAAACAAACAGTATGTAGTGGTCGAAATGGTCCCCAAGGATAGATGAACACTTGTGTTGATCCATTGTGCCTTCCAGAATGGAGAGGTGCCACAGGGAATGCCACGAAGCGAAGACATTCCCCAAATGAAACTTGGTTTTTGTATTATCAGCCAGAACAGGTTTCATCACAGCAGTCTTTGATATCACACAAGTAAAATTTTATTGCTCTGATTTACTTAAATTGTTTATGTCACTGATATTGTAATAACAGTTGCCCATGTCCACCTGAAAATGACATAATAAAATCCACAATTCACCTCTGAGGTCTGTGGGAAGCGGGAAAATTGCTTTCATTCTGTGGTGTCACCGGCAGACACCACACTTGCTAGGTGGTAGTTTTAAATCGGCCGCGGTCCATTAGTACATGTCGGACCCGCGTGTCGCCACTGTGTGATCGCAGACCGAGCGCCACCACAAGGCAGGTCTTGAGATACGGACTAGCACTCGCCCCAGTTGTACGGACGACTTTGCTAGCGACTACATGGACGAAGCATTGCTCATTAGCCGAGCCAATAGTTAGAATAGCCTTCAGCTAAGTCAATGGCTACGACCTAGCAAGGCGCCATTAGTAACATTGCATGTATCTATGGAATTTCACTTGTATCGCCACAATCTCCAGATGTACCAAAAGGATGGATTAAAGTTAAGTATTCCAGAAGCTACGTACTTTTCTTTATAGCATTCATTACGTATCCTGTTTCAGACCTCACGCCCTCCTGCTTTAACTTAGCGCGTGCCTTTCGGCTTCCTCTCATTGTGTCTAGGCTGTCTTGTCTAGACACAACACATTCAATTTAATTTGAATTTGCCGCGGTAGCGGCTCCCGCTATCACTGCACAGCTCTGCGTCATGAGAAATTCTAAATATGCTGAAAACGGCTAAAAATGTGGACTGAAATACTGGACAAGCTAGCAATAAATTATTACAAGTACTTTTAACAATTTCTGTATTAAAAAATCAACACAAATTGAAAGTACATCAGCCTCCAATGTCGTCTTTCTCCAACTAGGAACAAAAGAAAGCTAACCAAGCATTCAATCGAGCGTTACAGGCTCTTACAACTTTAACAGCCGTTAAATACAGAGAGAGTAATGTTTCAATCTCCACTATTTATAGACAATTTAATATACATATTTGTTATCTTTTTTAAGTATCATTGTGTGCTTTGATTTCTACACTCACCGACCACAGACGTTATTTGCAAAATGTAGATAAGTAATTATTGCACAAACATAAAAGTGAAAAAAGATTATTTCTTTTTTTTTTTTTACAAAGTCTACATAATCGACAACCATTCATACAGAAATTAAATAATAATAATAATACAGATAAATGTTTCTTTTTTTCACATATATTACAACGATTTTGTGAATGTCTTGCCAGGGGACGTCACAATGCCCCCTGGCAGCTTATGACTAACATTATCAAATGTTTGTCAATATGTTGTCCTTGACGTCAACACAGTCACAGTATATCACTTTGTGTTTTGAACATAAAGCTCATTTTGTTCACTACGTCACACGGTTGTTTGTTTACACTATTCAGTGCTTTCTCGTGTAGTGTATGTCGCTCCTCCACTTTGCGAGCTGACCGTATGCCTAGTCCCAGGATCATTGCAGTTTTTGG